>NW_028324307.1:3520000-3737500 GCF_058129835.1 Hydra viridissima | reverse complement strand
AGAATACCGCTCAAACTTTCAAAGCAATCTATAATTATGTTCCCGGTATTCCATCCGCACCGAGTGCTTTGTTTCTTTTTAGGGATTTGAAGGCTCTTTCAAACTCTTCAATTATTAAATCTAGGGATAAGTCATGGGGAGAAAGTAAATTATTTGGAGTTGTCAAAAAATCATTAAAGGAAATACTTGTAGGAGGAATCCTATCAGCCAATCTGCTTCCAATATCCGTAAAGTATTTATTTAACTCTTTTGCTATTTCATTTGGATCACAAACACAAACACTGTTTATTTTAATCATTCTCGGAATGAAATTTAAACAAGTTTTCTGTTTCCCCGTTATTTCTTTCAATATTTTCCATATTTGTTTTGAGTCATTTTTATATTTGGTAATTAGATTAGAGTAATAATTTTTTTTTCATGTTTTTACGAATTTTTTCAAATAGAGTTTTGTAGTTTTTATATATGCGTAAGTTAGCATGGGATTTTGTTTTTAAATATTTTATATACAATTTTTGTTTAATTTTTGAAGATTTTTTAAGACCCTTCACACTAAAAAAAAAAGGTAGAATTTTCTACCCGTAGAGGTACTTCGTATATCCGACCCTATGGGTAGAAAAATATATCATAACTTTTCGGGTTTTAAAATCTACCCTTAACAAGGGTATAATAATCCACCCAAGATTTAAAATCTACCCTAGATTTAGGATAGAATTTTCTACCCGTAGAGGTACTTCGTATATCCGACCCTATGGGTAGAAAAATATACCTTAACTTTTCGGGTGTTAAAATATACCCTTAACAAGGGTATAATAATCCACCCAAGATTTAAAAATCTACCCAATTAGGGCAGAAATATTTATCACGCGAATTTACATTGCAGCTTTAGTTTAATTGTGGAACCGGTCAAAGTATGTCTAGTTTAAAGTATTATATGGAAATTGTAATTAATTCACTCGTGTTTATTGAGATACAAATTATTTTTTTAAGTTATATTTTTATAGAAATTATCTATTATTACAAAAGTTTGTTCAAAATTCTTTGACTAAATGGTGTTGTAATGTAGCTAGAAACGCCACAAACATGGCTTGCAACAAAATCTAATGTTTTTTTAAGTTTTGCGTCAAATGGAATTTCGTACACCCAGTAGGCTGCAACTAAACTTGTAAGCGCACTTAATACTGTCTTGGATTTTGCTATTACTATGCCGTCGAGCATTACGTTTATTTCGGCATCATCAACGTTAAAAACATTTGCTTCGCCTGCACATCTGATGGTTATTGATGGAGTGGAAACTTGTGGATTCTGTAATTACAAAAATGTATAAATTATTAAAGTACTAATTTCATTAATAATTATTCATAATAAAATCGTTAGTAATAAAGACTACAAACTTGATATACAACCTTATTTAAAGAAAAGAAGCGATCGATGTCTTCACCAAATACAACTGGTAAAAGAAGCAAAGAAGCCGATATTCTCTGACCTGATATTATATATGTATGCGATAACATGTGCAAAAAAATAGTCTATACTACAAAGAATATGTTTATTATATACCTTCAATATCAACATTTGATGATGCACCAATACCATTTAATAAAATATTGACGGTTTGCAAAAACAATGTTTTTTTTATTGAAGGCAACTTTGATTTGCAAATGTCCAAAATTTTGTCTGAACGATTTTGAAAAAACTTCATTATCTTAATTTTGAAATTTAAACCAGTGATTCGTTTTGCTTCTTCGAACAACTAAAATGAGCATTAATAAAAATATTTGTACAAATATATTGTAATATATTGTAATAATTATAATAATTAGGAATTATGCAAAAGGAATGTCAAAAATGAAAAAGTAAACAATAAATGTTTATAGTTTGTTAATTGAAAAACACAAAAATAACCTCAATTTCCATTGTTAAACAAGGAAACTTTTGCAATATGACTTGTGTAGTATTGGTTTTGATAAAAATTCTTCTTGATACATAGGTACGGCTCATTCTATCAGATATAATAGTCGCGTCAGGATGATGTTTACTATGCTCCTTTAACATTAATATTACATGTTGCTCTACACTTGAAGAATCTTCTAAAGAGTCATTTGAAACCTGAAACATAAATTTGAATATGAAAATTTTTACAAAAAAATAATTACAAATTTTATCCAAGTAGTACTTGGATATTACCTACCATAAAAATTAGCTATTAAAGTTTTTTATTGCAATAAATAAAGATATATAAAATAAAGTAAGTCAAATTTGAGTTGGCACAATGCTGGTTTAAAATTAAATAAATTGCAGTACCTCTACTCTAGTTATATTTACAGGTTGATTATGATTAATCAGCTGGCTGTGTATCCTTTTGGATGCAAACTTTTTATGAGCTATAACAGACTCATCATTAGAATATTTTGCACATTCCGATTTAAATTTAGTTCTTAGACTATCCAACCATGTTACCTAAAATAGAGAATTTATATACATATAAATCCTTATATGTATATAAATTTATGAATTTATATTCATATAAATCATAAAGTTTGCATAGAAAGTAAATATTATACAGTTTTACACCATACATATATGTAAACATTCTTAGAGATAACTTAACAAGATTTAGATTTTATAAGAATTTATTTAAATACTCACATAACTTCGATGATTTGCCTTTCATAACTATGACACTGTTACATAGATTTGGATATGTTCGTACAATAGCAGAACATACACTATTGTATATCACAGATGATGGGTAGCTAAATAATAAGTATATTATTTATTGGTAATTTAATCCCTTCAAAAATTTGTATTTTAAATATATAATTAAATCTCTAATTATATGCCTCAGTAACTATAAATAAATTGAATATATGTGTTAACAGTTTCAAAACACTTCAATTCATTCGTTCTGTACAGAAGGAATTTAGTTCTGTTAACACAATTGCACACTATTCTGTGAGATGCGTTCTTGAAAAAACTAACGCCTGTAAAAGTTCTACCTGGGCCAACAACAAACAATGATGTTAAAATAATGACAATAATGACGATGATTTAACTACATAATAAAAGAAAATTTAAAAACTTACAGATCATATTGTATAAGATCTTCAAATAATATTCTCACAAGAGAATGCTCTGCAAATGGCTCTAATGAAGCCTTGTCCTTTGCTTTTTGTAGGGCTACAGAAATATGTTGGGGAAGAACGGGCATGCTATACACAAAAGGAAACACACGCAATGTTTTCTCGTTCGTTGTTGATCTAATATCAAGCAATGGCGTTAAACTGTTATCAGACATAACTGCACAAGGTTGGGGCGCAAATTCAGAATTAGTAAAAAAATCTAAAACAATTTACTAAATATAATATGTTTAATTTAAAAAAAGTAATAATTTCCAACTATAATGAAAAAATGACTAAATAACTTAGAACATAGGTATACAATGAAATGTTTAAAATTCATTGCAAGTTCATAAAATTATTAACCTATTGAATTTGAACTCCCTTGTTGCCCAGACCTTGAAGTGACAGGTATTTTATGAGTCCAAAGTTGTTCAGCCCCTAGAACAATTAAAATTTCATTTACACAATGCAATAGCACCTCATCGTCGTCTATTTCTGTGCCATCAGAATTCAAAACTATCACAAGAGGGTTGATCAAGTTGAACTTTCTTTGTGCTGTAAAGAAAAAACAATATTTATATAACTACATAAATCAATAAAATTGCATAATCTTTATTAAATATAACGGTATTGTAAATATAAAAACAACCTTTTGTCTTTAAACTCAACAAATTATCAGCAACAAAAATTTTTTTCTGAACTCTGTCGCTTGTCCAAACTTTGAAGTTATACATTTTTAAGAAATAACTAAACTAAATAAAAAGTAAATAACTTTAATCTAAATTATTAATATGTATGATTTAAAGACTGATGAAATTAATACTCTCCGTATAACAACAACATCAACAACAGATAATCATTTTCATTTACAATCATTACATTAAATAAGATATTTAAAATATATATAAGATATTTTTGCAAATGTTAAAAAAACATAAACACCCAAACAAAAATTAACATATTAATAGTCTAGGGAGTTAGTAGGGTAGGTTGGGAATGAATGTTAAATTAAATAGTTGGGTTGAATTTTAAATATGTATTTATATTTAATATTGTAAAGTATTTTAACTTTTAACCACACTGTTGTGCAAAAGTATCATATTTTCACCATTTACGTTATATGAACTAAGTGGCTGATAATTAATAATAGCTCCTGGTGTATAAACAATCCATTCATCACTCTTTTCCTTAATGTAAGCATCAAGATGTGGGTTATAAGTCAAAGAATAATGGAGAATACAACATATAACCCATAGGCCATGCAAATATAAAATGAATTCAATTTCGGCAAACAGTGAAACGCATTCTTCATCAATTACATTATAGACAACAAAGGTTTTTACACGTGATAACGTTCCATTACATTGCAAGCGATTGACAGACAGTATATTCTTTTGATTACTACTTATCTCAATTCCATACATTTGTTTAATTTTTATGCAAAGACTGGTTGGAAAAATTGAATAAGGAAGAAATTGCTGTAAACCGAGAATAACTGGAGAGCTCTGAATCCATTCATTTGCTGGTGACAAAAGAGCACACTTAGCCATCTGGTGTCTCAGCAAGAGTTTTAGTAATGTTTCTAAAATTTTTCACACGATGAGCAATTTGTTTAAAATATTGATGTTTTGCTTCAAATCTTAGGCAGCAAAGTAATCTAAGAGGACCAAATGGGGAAATCATTCGTGGATAATAAACAAGAAAATGTATCTTGGGTGTAAATGATTTTGGATTTAATCGTGCTAATAACTCATGGTGCCTAGCTATAAGGTGGGTGAGTACAGGAATCCACTCTATATCAATAACTGGTGAAAGAATAATTTGGCATATTTTTCTGCATAACAAATGTAGCAACCAATATTCGTTTTCATATGGTACAACTTTTCCAATATATAACGGAAGATGATAAAATAATGACCACCTCTCCACAGCCTTTCCACTGATATGCTTGTTACTTGATACTAAATTAAGTGGAACAATTGAAGGCAATGGTTTATTACAGCGTTCAGTAATCCCATATTTAAAATTTTTTAGTATCTTTCTGAGCTCACAGACTGTCAAAAACTTATCTTTAACAAGGCCTTTTATAACAACACTAAAATTAACACTCATCAGTCCTTCCAATATTTCATGTAATATGTCCTGGGGCATGGAATCAATTGGGTGAAAATAATTTAAGATAGAAAATGGGCATTCTTTTTTAACTCCATACACAGGCATCAGAGTTGGATCAATTGACACAGAGTTAACATGATAATCATGACTGGTTTAAGTTCTTAAAAGACATTGACTTTCAGTTTTAATATTACGAATGTTAATATGTGGTACCATGCAATTTCGACAAATACGGTTAGACGAGAAACATGCAGAGAACCCACCAATTGTATGTGCAGACAAATTATCACCAGATGATGTAACAATGGAGCCTTTAAGATTGTGTGTTATACCTTCAACATTAATGTTTATACCTTCATTTTGAAGTATCATTAAATCATTCAACAAAGGTTGTAGAATTAGTGCGTAGCCGTGTTCTTTAATTATACTATACTTTGAAATCAGTGCTAAATGAATGTGGTTCAATGATGACCAATATTTACTCTCAATATTGCCGACAATAAAGTAAAAAACACTTATTTTATGAGTTCCTTTTCGACTTCCTAGCGGGTTGCATATTTCAAGTTCATCACTAAAGAAATGTAGTCTGATGAAAGAGTCACAGCAAAAATCTTTTATTCTTGACTGCCATACCAAACCATCGGTATAGTCATGTAGATAATCACTAACCTGTTTTTTATGCTGAAAACCACTCCAAACATCTTCACGTTTTAGATAACTTTTCAAAGTTGCCAATAAAGGAACATAGTGAAATTTAGTATTAGCTTGATTTTTATTTTCTAACGTAACAATAAATCTATTGTCAATTGGTGAGATATTATATTCAATTGGAGGAACATAGTCAAGGTTTAACTTCATATATGATTCCATTAGATGGTCGGTGGATGTTGATTTTGAAATACGTTCATAGAAAGAATCTTCTTCAAGAATTTGTCTATACACATAATCTAGTTTCCAATCAAATGTTTAAGTTTAGCCCGAATTATTGAAGAAATACTGCTTTGATACAAGTCAAACAATGTTTGAACTTGCTCAAAAATTTGCTTTGTTACTGATTTTGGAAGCATAAATTTTTCTCTACAATATAGTTTAGTGTGACACAATTGTCTAGAGAAGCATTCACTAAAATCCATAAAATCATGCATTAAGGACTCGTCAATATTTAAAAACAGATTTTCTTCACACTCCCTGGCATCATATTCCTCTGTTTTCTGACTGTCCAATATTTCGGAGTCTGTATTTTTGAGTAAAGATTCATCAACAGCTATTTTATGGCATTTATTAATGTGCCATTTAAAAGTATTAGCTGTATTATACAAGTATTTACATTCACCAATGCCACACTCTAAATTCCTGAATTTATCTTCAGAATGCGAAAGAAGCATATGATTAACTAGATCACGACATGAGAAAAAGTGTTTTCGACAATAAATGACTTTACACATATATATAGACATCTGAATTATTTTTTGACTAAAATTACAAAATAATAAAAGTTTTCCTTGCCACCTAAGAATCCTACCATTTTGTCGTGCTTTTTTGCTTTGCAAGGTAGATATTTTCTCCAGCCGAGGTAGAATTTTCTACCTTAGTTTGCTAATAAAAGGTTTGCCGTTTATTTTTAGATTTGCGTTTAGGTGTTTTTTCAAAACCCTATTACAAAGTAGCAAAATTCATACCCTAAGGCAGAAAAATCTACCTCAATTTCAATATTAGGATTAAGCAGCGGTAAATATACCTTAGGGTATATAAAAACACCCCGTTTTACCTTTATTTCTTAGTGTGTTGGTAATCCAAGGACTATTTAAGGTTTTTAGTTTTAAGTTTATTTCGGAGACGGGAAAATTTGCATCATACACCGAGAAAAATGTATTAAAAAACTTATTATAGATTATATTTATGTCTTCATTAAATTTATATCCTTCCAGTTTAACAATGATAATTGATATTTAAACGTTTCTAAATTTTTTTGCTGAAAATACGTTTTCTTATAGTTTGACTTTTATTAGAGTAAGAAGTTGAAATGGCGTTGATTGTTAGAAAAATGGGAAAATGGTCTGATATATCTGATTTTATAATGCCTTTTTGCATGTCATTGTCATACACATCTGTTGTTAAAATATTATCTATTAGGGTGGCTGAGTTTTTTGTTATTCGAGTAGGCTGGTTGATAAACGGTATCGCTCCTGATACATATATTTCATCATAATATCTTTTAATTTTTCTGTTTTCGCAATAGCGTAAGCAATCCATATTTAAATCGCCAATTACAAAGTTTTTTTTCTTTTCTTTCTTACCTTTATGAAAAATATTGTGCTTTAAGTAAAAGGTTAAGTTTTCTGACGCATCACCAGGTGGCCTATAACAACAACTTAGAAGAATGCTTTTGCTTTTTAACTTTTCGCTTTTGTTTAAAATTTCAATTGTAACGATTTCTTTATCGTCTTCAGAAACGCACAAATTATTCCTAATGTTATGTGCAATGTTTAGTTTTACGTAAATCAGAATTCTTCCACCGCATTTATTCAGTTTTCATTCTAATAAAATTGCTTCAAAACCAGGAAGATGGAAATTAGAGTTATTATTAAGCTCATTTTGTGAACACCAAGTTTCCGCTAAACAAATAATATCAAAATAGTTTTTAGTTTCTTCTATAAAATGCCGAAGATTTTCAAAATTTTTCTTTATACTTATATTTATGTGGACAATTCTGATTTTTTTGTTTTCATCGCCATTTTTAGAAAGAAATTCTTTTAACTCACTAGCATAATGATAAAAACAATCTATTTTTAAGTCATTAAAATAATTGCTATCTGGGTCTGTGTTTTCATCAGATCTAATGTGTTTGTTTCTAAAGTTGAAAATAAGTGATTCATAGTCATTCATTTTATATTTTTGTTGTTACCATTTTTTGTGTACAAAATAAGATTTAAAAGAATTTCTTATACTTCTGAGGCGCGCGTTACAAGTTTGGTATATATAACTTTAGCAAACTTACCCTCAGCTCGAAGTTCTTTTGCTTTCGTAAATAGAAGTCGTCTTTTTTCGATTGTGTAATTGCTATAGTCTTCGTTTAGATATATTTTTTCGTTCCATAGTTTTCTTTTTTTATATTCATTTAAAACGATTTCTCTGTCTTTATAGTTAAGAAACTTCACCACGATAGTTCTTCTTTTTCCAGATTCGTTCTTCTTTCCAGTTCTGTGTGCTCTTTCAATTGCAATGTTGTTTTTAATTCCAAGTTTCTCCTTTATAAACTCTTTGATCTTCGGCTATCTTTCCACGTTTCTTCTTCTCTTTCGTCAAAGCCATCAAAACGAAGATTGTTGCGCCTACTCCTATCTTCTAATTCTGCTAATTTATCTTGAATAAATTTGGTGCACATTAGATTCTCGTTGTCTTTGTTATAAATATTGAGTTTTACTTTTAAGTCATTTGATTCCTTAACAACTTGTTCATAATATTCATTTTGAAAATTCATTGCTTTAGTAACTTCAGCGAGTTCTCTCTTCAGTAAAGCATTTTCGTTTTTTAATTTTTCATTTTCGTTGTAGAATTTTTTTTCAAATTTATCAAATCTGTCTTCAAAGATTTTTAGAAGAGTACTTTCATGACATTCCAAAAGTTCTTTTACAGTTGTTAAAGATTTTGCCATTAACGAATCATTTCAAAATATAAAAAACTTAATTAAGCAGCAATAATAAAACACGTCTTATCTCGTTGAAAGCGTGCGCGAAGAAAAAAAGCTTTTGTATCTTCATTCTGAACCAATTTCAGTAAACTTAACACAGTTTTTATATTTCGGTTCTCTCCTGAATATGAATCTGAATACATTATAATTTTTTGAAAATCCTTTGCGTACAATTTTATGCGTATAGTTAAACTTTGCGTACAATTTAATGCGTATAGTTGTGAACCCCGCGATGCTTGGGTTATAGGCTAAACATACATGCAGCCCTTGTTTGTCTTTAAAACATGGCAACCAAGATTGTATACATATAAGTTTCTCTTGTAATAAGCCACTGATGTAGATAGTTTCGGAAATGGTAATGCTTTTTCTAAATCAAAACTAAGCACGTATATTTCGTCTGAAGCTCTTAATCGATCATTAGCCATACTATTACGGGCAATTTCTCCATTTAACAAGTGTTCATATTCAACTTCAGCTGCATTGTTTTCTTCATTTATTCTAGATTGTTTTTTTTTGTTACCAAATAATCGCGTTTTGGACAAGTATCTTTTGAAGGTTGCTTAAAATGTAAGTTAAATTTTATCGAAAATATATAGTAATAAAACTTCTCCTTTACCGGTACAATATGCTCTTCATTACATTGTTCGATATACAAGTTATACATTTTTTGCTATAGAAAGGTCTAAATTTAAGTATCTGCGTCTGGGATTATGACCTCATGTATAATGGCTTGATATAGTAGGAAAGGAACTTATATGTTTTCTTACATGGGAATCATCTATTTTATTACCTGGAATATGTTGTCCCCGGTCGTCCTTTAGATCTTCCTTTGAATAGCAACTATATAGTCGCCCGTTACTTATCTGATGTTTCTATAAAACAATTTTTGCTAACACCAACATCTTGGCCGTTAAGTCTAATGAAATTTTCAAAAGAACGAGATCTTGGTCCTTAGGTGTTTTTCCTGGGCCGTTGTCTTTTTATAGCATGAACTTAAATTAACCTTCTTAAAAATTAATTTTAATTATGATGATCAATAAGCGAGTAAAAAATATTCATCGCCTGTTTTCTTTGATAAAAAGTTATCTTGCGATTACTAAGTCGTAAACAGTTTTAAGATTTATTATCAAATTTCTTTGCAGGAATTATTCTTGTATTTCTCTTTTGGTATTGTTTATCTTGTATCCTTTTTTGTTTCTAAACATTTCTAGACCATTTCCCAGGATTCCTGCTGCGTTTTAAACCAACTTTTCCGTTATTTTGATTATTTTCTATATCTTCGTTATCTGACAATGTATCAGAATCAATACTCTCCCTGAATTAGGATGAAATATCGTATCACTTTCACTGTGTTCTATTTCCATTGACATTTTTAGTTTTTATACCCTTACAATAATTTTTTTTTATTATTTTTAGAAAATCAGAGTTTTTACAGTTATTGAAGAAAATTTATTTAATGTCTTTGATAACACAATAATTTTTGCAAACTCTTCAGCGTAATATTTTTGTGTTTTGACGCACATGAACATAGCAGCCGAGAGAAATTTCGGGCCCTGGGAAATTCTCTTAAGGCGCCCTCATTATGATCAATTACATACCCAGGACCAAAAGAAGCGTGCTCTGGTCATTGAAAATGAAAAATAAAAGTAAATTAAAACTTTTAAAAGTCAAAACTATTTAAATATTTTAAAAAAAACTTTAAAAAATTGTTTGTACACGCGCGGGGCCCCGGAAATCTTTCTTGTCCACCCCCCACCCCCACCCCCTCTCATCGGCCATGCACATGAATAAAATTCAAACAATTCTAATTAGAAGTAACGGTTACAGTTACTATGAATTTCTTATTTTTCAGTGTAATTAACAAATATCGAAAGAAGAAGAATAATTTAATTTTTATTTCAAAGTTTATGTAAAAAAATTTTGATAAGAGGTTGACTTATTCACAATGGCTTCTGATATTATTATACAATATATTCAGAAGCTATTAAAATAAGGGCTGTCGAACTTAGAACATTGTTAACAACGAGCAAATCCTTTAATAACTCAGAAGATAATTATTTATTTCATCAAAATTTCCAAAAATCAGAAAATATCAAAAAATGGACTTAACCGGATTGGCTTTTGAGCGGCTCATTTCATAAGTTCATTTTACAGTAATTAATTTATCTTAAGAATTTTGTTGCAAATAAAACCTCTTACATGAAAAAATCGCATATTAAATGCAAACCAGCCATATTTCATTATAACAGAGTTTATGGTTTCATTTTTTTAAAAAAGAATAAATCATATTTAAGAAAGCTTTAATATTTCCATTTTGAGTTTTATTGAAAATCGCGGGGAATAAAGATGGCAATAAGTGTTTAAAAAGTATATTGCCAAGGATTCTGCTATGTTTTTTTGAAGCATGGGTAAATCCATAAAAGCTAGAAGCCATCAAGAAGCTGATAGATAAGCTAACACGACAGACGTGTATGATAGTGAATAAAATGTATGGATAAACTATCAATTGCCAAATCAAACAGCCAAATTTAATCACCATTATTTATCTCTCTAACATATTCTCCAAATTGCTCAAAAGAAAGTCTTGTGTATTCGTTGAGATGATCTTTTCTACTGAAATAGCCAGCACTATAAACCAAAGACATTTTAATTTCTTTAGAACTGCTTTCAATAACAGGAAGATTATGAAAAATATTCAACAAAGTATCACCTTGCATTACATAATTACATTTGTCACACAAATGACTCTATGTAACAGTACCGGATTAAGGGCGTCTGGGGCCTCTAGGCACTTCATGTTTCGGGACCCCTCTTATATACAATACATGCAATTATTTTTCTTCTACCCACTATCACTACTCATTTAAAAAAATTTTTTAAAAAAAAAGAAAATTGGTAAATATTGTACACTATTTTCAAACAGAGGTACAGAGTAGGCTTACAATTACACACAGAAAAACTAATTATTCATAAACTATATATAGGTATTTGGTTTCTTTATATATCTACTTTTCTTACTTTTGCCGCGGAAAATTTAGAAATCAATTCTGCATAATTTATTCTTTTACAAATTTATGTTCAATGCACATAACGTTTAATGCATTTAACCGATCTTGGCACATAACAAAATGTTTTTGATTTTTAATGAGCGCTTACTTCGAAAATGGTCTTTCACCTTCGTAGACACCACACGCTATTGTTAAATATAACCTAAAAGCAAATGCCACGTTTGGATAACATTTTTTAGATTTTTTACATTTTTTTCGAACTCAATTTCTAGGTCATTAGAATATTTTTGTTGAAGTTAACTTGCTCGATTTTTTTTATCCAGTAAATTTTTACTGTTGAAATCGAACAAAACTGAAAAATTTAGTTTAACATTTTGATAAAATGATGAGCGTTTTTTCATTTCAACAATTAAGCTGTCAACAATTACTAAATACACCTGAGTGTTAAATTTTTGGTGGAGTTAGTGAACATTTTGTATTTCTTTCCCACCGAAGTAGCTTTCGTTTAATAATTCGCCGTTGCTCTCTCTTGCAATTGATTTCAAATTCATTAAGATTTAATTGTTCTTTAATTTTTGCTAACATTAGGCGAGCTTCACCTTCATAATGCGTAAAATTTTCTCAAATTGTTTTAAAGTATTCTGTCTAACATTTCATATGATCAACAACTACATTCAATCTGAGTCTCTCTTTTTGAAATAACACGTTCACCTTTTTTATTTGCTCCAATATATCATTCCAAAATAAGCACAGTATGCATGTTTCAAGTTCTAGTAATTTGTACGTAATATTTTTTGACTCATAGAGTTTTGTCCATTGTCTTCTGCAATATTCTGTAAGCTTCTCAGAATTTGTATATAGTGTTATTTTAAGGCTTTTATAGCATCATGCCTAGTTGACCAGAGTGTTTCAGAAAGCGATTTAAGAACTAACGGACATGAGTAACAAGTTCATGATCGTTCATGATTTTGGAATTAGTTATTTCTTTGTTCATTAGATTTCACCGATAGGTAGAATTAGCAAAAAAGTTGTACAATTTTTCTACTATTCCAAAAAACAACACGGCTTCGGAACATATGCTTGCTGCGGTGTGTCCTACAAGATTTAAGGAATGTGTAATGCACGTAACATATTCGGCAAGACAGTTAATTTTTTAATTTTCACTTGAAGTCCGTTATACTTGCCGGACATGTTAGCAGCGTTATTGTAACTTTGAGAACGAGAGTCATTTATGTCAAGTTTGCATTCAGATAAATAATCTAACACAGTTTCAGCTAAGCTATTACCTTTGTGACTTTTAATTGGTATAAATTTTAGAAAACGTTCAAATATTTCAAAGGTGCCTGGATTAACATGGTGTATTATAAAGGTAAGTTGATCTTCATGTTGTACGTCGGGAGTAGAATCAACTATTATTCCGAAATTTTTCGATTTTTTGACCTCTTTTAAAATCATTTCGGTAATATATTTGCCAACCAAATGAATGAATTCATCACAATTTGTTGATGACAAGTACGATACCTTTCCGCAACCACAATTTCTAAATTTTTCTATACGACTTGCAAGGAAAGCATCATACTTCGCCAACAACTCCAACGAACCTAAATAATTGCCATTACTAACAGAACCGATAATTTTATTTTGTCCTCTCAGAGCTAGACTTCGTTCGCACGAAAAAAAAATTAACATCTATAATTCTTTTCAAATATTTTTTCAAAAGTTTAATTCTCTTTTTAATCATTTAGTGTAAGTTTGTAGGAGAAAGTCATTGGTTATCATATCCTTGATAACTTTACTTAACAAAAAGTATTGCTTTATTACCACCTGTCTATGTTGACCCTTATATGCAATTTACACATTTTGTGAGTTGGAAAATTTTTGTCATTTTTACTAAAACAAAAATTGCCAGGCATCAGTTTTATTTACCTGACAATATCTTAGTATAGTAATAGTGACCTATTGCCCAAGATGTAAATGGTTCATAATAAAGACGATGCAAAATACTGTAATAATGCAATATCATAGTATAGAATGTAATCAATGTTGTAAAATGTTACAAACTTAAAATGTATTATTTAACTATGTAGGACTTCTGGGACAACATCAAACAAGTGACTACAAAGAAGGTGACAGATTCTAACAAAAGTAATATTGGGAGTCAAAAGCTAATACCACTGGATGAGATTGTTTTTGACATTAGACTCAAATAGTTCTATAGAATATAGAACAACTATTCTAGAATTAAATTCTGAGTTTTTATATTCAAATTCACTGTGTTCTAATGCAATATAAAGAAATCTAGGTAAAAGTATTTGTATTTGACAAAGCAGTTTCTTTCAATATTAGTGACACTAACCTTAGTAGTCTCTTTTTTTGCAAATAACATTTAATGATTAACTTGGGCCCTGTCCTATAAAGCTTGTTACGCAAAACGAAAAAAATTAGTAAATATGGACAATTTTTGCATTAAGTTACGCAATTTTCACAACTAAAATCCTATAAAAAATACGTATTTGCGGATTTTTCCAATTCGCCGTGAAATGAGTAACATTTGTGTAAAAAGAGAAATTTTAGCTTTTTCGGCACACTAAAGGCAAACAAGGAATATACCTCGGAGAAAAGTATTTTATTTATCTGTGTTTTGTAAACAAATTTCATATTATTGTTTCAGAGATTTGCGTACGAAAATAAAGGTTTTATATTCACATTATATATATTATATTCCTTGCTTACATTGTGTACCAAAAATGGGTCTGCATTTCTTACATTTAGAGATGCAAAAGTTCGTGTACTCAGTGATTTATAATGCTCAATTTTTATTGATTAAAACCAAATTTTATTTATGAAGATGACAAACAAGTTTCGGTCGATGACTAATTTGCCTATTAGGTTTTTTTATCGTAATGAGATAAAATAAAAATTTGCTTTTGAACAGAAGTAAAATGGCATTTGCCTTTTCTGACCATTTTGTTTATGTGAACGCACCTTATGTTAACATACTAAACAAACATTTTTAATCATTTATGGGTTCTAAGCAATTTTGATCATTTACAAATTTTTGCCTCAAGGAGGCAATTAGCACTGGCATTTTGGGTGGCCATATATAATAAAAATTACTTACAGTAATGGTTGTTTTAAAGTGAAAAAATACTAGTGCTTATTTACAAGTCTTTCAACATTTAGATGTAACACCTATTTGAATTATTTATTTAATACTAATTTAAATAATTACAAAAAAGTTTGAAGAATTTGCTGACGACGCTTCTCATTCTGTGGCATTAGAACAGGAGCCTCTGGAACAATATTGGCCTGAACACCTTCATCTTTCTGAAAATCAGCAACATTACCTACAGCAATACACGTTGTGAAGCAAAGTGTATTGCTGTAGGAGATCATGGTGCTGATTTTCAGAAAGTTCATATTTTTAACACGATCATGATGCAAATTTTGCAGCAAAGTCCATATTTTTAACACGTCCAGTGCTCAATGCATAGCAATTTTGCTTAACAATTCCAAATATTCGTTCAATACAATTTTTTGTGGAAATGTGAGCTTGGTTATATCTTGATTGAGGTCCATTTACTGCACCAGGGAATGCAGAAATTAGCCAATCATTATTAGGATAGACACTGTCCCCTAAAATCTCACAACCTGGGAAAGGCTGCTCACCAGATATAAAGACATTTCAAATGGTGGATTCTCGAAGTACCTAAAATATTAACATTACTTCAAATATTCTTGTAAATTACTCTGTACAAAATTGGAACAGTTTATCATAATAATAATTTATGAAAAAAAAATTAAATTTATGCCAACGCTCAAGAGACACCTTGACTAAAACTCACCAAATATATATTAGGATCCTTAGTAACAATCACTTTCATTATGCTATTTGGTGTAATTATTGTAAAACACTTTTTATGGCTGTATTAGAGTAAAACAGCTTTATAAAGCAAGTGGATACCCAGTTTCTCAAAATATAAGTTTACTGAAGAATTTTGAATTTCATATATCTATGTACTTTAGTAGGCATCAGTTACTCTACAAAACAAAGGGATTGAAAGCTGAAGTATTTTCAAAGAAGATTAAAAAAAGTTTTTACACTCTAGTTTTCAACCCAATCTTTTGTAGAAAGATGGATGCCTATTTTGGCTGAACTATTTCAAATTTTTAAGTAAAATCATTTCATTTAAAATTGTTTTAATATTTTCAATTCTTAACTTAAAAAAGTTAAGTCAACAAAAACTTACATTTTCTATTTTTTATATTTTGTTTACGACCTTTAAGTGAAGTGGAACAAAATAAATGAAACTGAACAAATGAAATACCGATTAATAAATTTTGTCTACATGTCAAATCAAAAAAGTTTTTGTCAACTTCAAAGCTCATAACTTTGCAAATTTTGCAGCTACAGAGGTCCAACATACCATTTTGGAAAACTTTAAGCCTGCTGATTTCAAATATGTCGGACATGGTATAGAATGGGCCCATATTTTGGAGATTTGTTGCCATCATTCCAAAAGGAAGGCACAACCTATATCATGCAGACATATTTGGAATCAACAAGCTTTAGACTTTTAAAAATGGTAAGTCGGACCTCTGTAGCTGCAAAGATGTCAGAGGTACGAGGATTCAAAATTATTTTGTAATTTATAAAAACATACTTTGCTACAAGGTAAGATTAGATTAAGTTTTATGTGTCATTTTTTGCCAAAGCAAATTTATTCTGATTTAACAAGTTAAAGAAATTTTTTTCAAAATGCAGGACATTACAACTTTAAGCAAGTAGGCAACACTAGATTCATGTAAATAGACCATACTTACTCTTGAATCATGCCAACGTCCTGGTGCCTTGGATGAAACATAAAAGAACTGAAGTTCTGGTCCACAAACTGCCATGAGATTTAAGCTGTGTGTATGGTGCCTGTTCATAAAAGAGGCTTCATCAGCACTTGTAGGATTTACCAGTACATGACTGCCATTAACATAACCACACACACTTGGCAGCCTTGCAATCTCAAAAAATTTCTGTGCAAGTCTACAAGAATTTTCAGGCCAATGAATGTATTTTCCTCTCAAGTCAAAGATTACATCACAAACATTGTGCACAATCCTGGAAAAGATACAATTATTTGTATGTCAGAAAATGTTGATCAAAAATTGAACTTGATACATGGTTTAATTATAACTTTATAAAAAAAACTGTCTGTACAGATTTTACCAAGTAAATATTTGCTTGTTAACAAGTTATTATCTTATCAAGCCATCATGATGGCTGGGAGTTTTAGCAATCGCCAGAAAGTCTTATCGCTCTATTATAAAATTTATTATACAACCCCAATAATATCAAACCAAAATTTCTTTTTAAAAATTGAGTTTTTAAACGTAACTTTATTTCATAAATTTTAGTATATATAAATAACTTACAAATACATTTCACCTAAATACAGTGTCAGTACTAATCTTGTGACAGTCTCAGACAGCATGATAGAATGTATTGGTCCCAAAAAAATGTGGAAAAACTTTGATTTGATCTTTGGCTGACTGGCTCTTGTTCCAACCAGTTTTAGGCTTTAAACGATCATTCAGTTACTCCTCCAGTAAATTTACAACTTGTCAAGGAACTCTGTAACGTTCATAAAATGTCTTGTCATCAATATTATCACCAAATTTTCTTTAATTGAACTGACGAGGCTGTCACTCTTGTAATTCTAGTTCCTCAAACATTCCCATTTCTAAGTCTTTATCTGATGAATAACCTGTCATTTTTACAATACTAAATATTTCTTGAACTTTATAGAAATTTCAGATCTGTTACAATGATGAAGATTTAATCAACTAAGAAGAATAAACATAGATAAAATTTAGTGTGTTTGCATTAAATTTGCCAGTGTATGAAATATCCACCATTAGTGGATAAGAGACTGTGCTTTTGCTAAATGACAAACTTTACAAATTGGATTTTTTTAATGCCAGTTTGAAACATGGTTTATTCTGTACTTATGATAATATTAATTTTATTTTTGCTAATTTTTCTCATTTTGGAAGTAATGCAATTTGTTTTTAAATTTAAAAGCTTGTAACTAGTATTAGTAAGATTATTAAATTACTTAAGTTATCTAAAGTGAAGCAATTAAACAATTTTTCCAGTAAATGCTATTGCCCTACTTATTACGTCACAATCTAAATTTTCATGCAGTAAACACAAAAACGTTTGATATTTAATGAATATTTAACTTTTTCCCCACTCATGTTGGAAAAATTATAACACTTTTCTTTAGCTCATTTGCTCCTTTTACATAAGTTTACACATAGATAAAAACCATATAATCCAAAGGTGATCACAAATAATATATTTTGAAGATAAACACCATTTACCTTTGCTACTTTTAAATCAACATGTTACTAATAAACTTTTTATTCTACAAGTTAAAGGTGTTAAAAATAGATAAATTAGTTTTTAATAGTTGCCATAAATGTGCTGTATATGGCACACTTATGGTAATTTGGCACGTAAAACCAACCAGACACCACAACCACGCATGATAATAGGATCGGCATGTCCCTTTATATGCAAAATCACAATAAAATAATTTTGAATTAATTTCTTCCGATCGACACGTAATCACAGTGTTTGAATAGGGGTTTGTCATTCTACAAAACAAGGGGTTGAATGCTTAAGTCTTTTGTAATAAAAGTTTTTTGAATCATCTTTTTAAAATACATTAGCTTTCAACCCTTTGTTTTGTAGAGTAACGGGCGCCTGTTGTTAGGTCTTTCATGTCTTATATTGCAATCAATCGTGAGTTTGCTCTACTATAAAGTTATTATTTTGATAAAAGTTGCTACTTCAAGTTGATGGATTTTTAAATATTTTATAGTTAAATAATGCTTCTCAACCAATTCTTACTATTAGAAAAATGTCAAAAATATTGTTGAAACACTTAATATTCAATGAAATTATGTAACTCTACGTTTTCCGAGGACAAAACTTTTTGTTTACAAAAGTAGACATCTGTGGTTTGAAGAAAAAATTACGAACCTTTGCACACAATACTTTGCAAAATCATTCTTTGGTTAAAGTTTTGCGTTATTACACCAAATGTAGAATTTGCAGCAGATTTATTTGCGTGAGAAATTTTGAGTAATTTACTCAAAAATTCTGCGCAATTTTGTTTTTAGGATTGCAGCTCGCAGAAATTTTTTTTGCGTAAGAAAAAAGCTGCTTTTTTGCGTAAATTCCGCATTTTTTAGCTTTATAGGATAGGCCCTTGGTGTTTGATATTTGTGGAGAATTTCATGTGAAAATACAGGTCTGAAAAGTTTGGTCTGAAAAAAAGTTAGAAATTTATTCGTGCCCAAATTCATATTTCAAAATTCTTACCAACTGTTGATTATCTGTTGTCGAAGTAGACAGTGAAAAAGGAAATATGGAACTTATTATTCTAATTTTGTCAATGAGAAATAACAGAGATTGAGTTTGATTTCTGTCTTTGTTTTCAAAACAAGAAACTGGTAAAAAAAAAAAAAAAAGAAAGAAAAAGAAAAAGCAAGCTCAAATTATCGAGTTTACGATTTCCGATACATAATGATCGCGTAAGTTTTTTATCGAGTTTTTACGCTTAAATTAGCGAAAATTAAGAAAAAATATCTTTATAATAACAATCCGCTCATTTCAGCGGATTTCAGATGAAATTGTCGTGAATTCCGATCAGAATGAGTTTTATTGAAGTGACCCTGGTCGATTAGGAGCATGCTTTAAAATTTCCCTAATCTCTTCTTCTATCTTTTGCTCGTTAGCATCTTTGATGATTTTTTTACAAGCTTCTAAATGATTAGTTTAATATGATATGTTTAAAATAGTTAATTAATGTACTCAAAAGGTAAACTGTATAACCAAAAATCTAAAAACGTTTATGTTTCATAATTGTTTTTGACAACTAAGCATTTCAATCATCGCCTTCTAAAGTCACTTGCCTTATAAAAATCTTTGGATAAAACTTACTAATCACTAGTTAGCAGAGTAAACAGCTTTCAAATGATAGTTTTCCTTTTCTGCCATTGAAACTAAACAATGACCAAACTTCATTTACTGCTGTTGCGCGCATAATGCGCCGTACTGCATCTTTACAATTCCGGCCACCTAGACTTCCAAAATAATCTTAAAACCAATAATTGAATTAATATTTGTGTAAAGTAGCAAATGAGGTAACTTAAATTGTTATAATAAAACTATACATGAATTGCAAAATGCGTCTACAGCAAACTTTCAAATTGCTATTTGTAAGCTTAAACATACTTTCATAACATAATTCTTAGTATATAGTGTGTCAAGTTATGTTGTACTTGCTACTAAAACTGTATAATTTCAATGACAAAGTATGGTGATAGAGAGTCAATGGATGAAAATATACATTTACAAAAATAACACAGTATAACACTTTATAGCTATTTTGGTCTGCTGTCAACTAGAATAATGCATAAATAATGAAAATTTAACACAAGTAGTCTTAATTAAAACAAAGTATCAGTAATTACCAATTTTTTGCGATAACTAGAGTCCTTCAACTTTATCTCAAGCTGTTGCAATTCCTGTTCATTTTGGATTTTCTGGAGTAATATCGTCGGAAATATCATCCCTGATTTCAACTACAAGACCTCGAAGTATTGCCTTAATCTCCTCTTGATTTTCAATAACTATGTCTAGTTCCATAACTAAAGAGGACAAATCTGTAGTATCATTAAAGTTATAGAACAAATATAATCTGCAAATATTATGCTTTACATTATGCAAACAGAATGCTTTTTTTTAAAACGAAATCTACATCATTAACATATAAATAAAATCACAAACAATACATGCTTCTACTAAAAGGACAAAAAACTTACATAAATTGAAAACAACCCACCATATGTTCCTGTAGTATTGTCACCTGCTCTACCACCAGCAAAAGTGTTGCTGTCTGTCGAACTATTGACCATTGCCCCACCAATACACGGTCTTCTGATACTGGGTTTAATATAAACAATATTTTTTTGTTTTAAAGTTGATAAAAAAATATTTGCCTCATTTAAATTTTTCTTATCCTTTAAAACTCGAATAGTTGTCTATAAAGGACGTTTGCACTCTTTTACAGAAAGATGAACCTTTTGGATGGTCGGTCGGTATTTAATACTATGAAATATTTAGAATATATTGTATTATATTAATCTCTTGATTCAAGCACCGACCGACCATCAGCGATCGTTGATGGTCGGTCGGCCTTAGATACCTACCGACCATCCAATTTGCTATATATCTCATAGTATTAGTAATTAGGTGGTCGGTTCAGAATTTGTAAATCTTTCGTATTATAAGGCTTTGGGAACGCCCTTTTAGTATATATATAAATATATTGTGTGTATGTGTTGTTTTTTTAATTACAATGACTTTATTTGCATTATTGCGGTTTATATTATTTGTTGATGCTGATTGGTGCGGTAAATGTGCTTGTAGTAGTTTATATAATGAGTGTGTTGATCATAATTTATATGCTTGCGATTTTTGGAGTTTATGTGAATGCCATACGACGATACGATTTTCACATGGGGGACGATTATTATTTTCAAATTCCTCATGGGTTTAAGGTGGCTTCACAGGAAATGTTTTTTTTTTAGTAAAATAACTTAAATCTGTTCTAAAATCAGTTTTATAAATTCAATTTAATGAAAATAACAATAAAATATAAATGCTTATTGAAAAAAAAAAAAAAAGAGGACTTTATTTATAAAAAACGCATAAAAAAGCATATATTTATTTATTTTTCAAAACACGATTAAACCAGAATGGCTAATTAAAACAACTCGCAACTTTGCAATATTATTATCTGATATATGAGGTAGAGGATGAACTAAGATCAATATATAAAAACAAAAACATTTCTTTTAAGTCCCTAAAAACTGAAAATTGACTAATTTTTAGGGGGTAGGGTTCAAAAAAAGACTTAGCAATCAATAAATATTCATTCAATTATCAAGATTCTAGTTCATTCTCTACATATATATGTATTGGACAATTAGGGAAAATTTGAAGGTCTAAGCATTTTTTAATGTTGAGATATCGTGTTTTGAGTTTATAAATTATGTTAAAATCTTCATTTTTAGATATAAGGCAAATAAGTTAAAAAAGTTTTAAAAACATCCCTTTTTGTAGCTATTTTTTGATAATTGTTCTTGATCTTTATCAATCCAACCTTTCCTAATTCCTCTCAACTCTTTTCTTCTTTTTTTTTTTTTTTGGTTGTCCTTTTTTCACCATATTCTGTAACCGCTTTCGGTCTTTTTTTACTGAACTGGTTATTGTATTTTTTCCAAAGTCTAGATTTAAATGTTTAAATACACGATAAATACCAGATGAACCTTCATTAAAAGAAAGAATTGCTGAGTTTACTCCCATTTCAAGAACATCTGTCTTTACATAAACATTTTTAGGACATCGGGACCAGATGATATTATTTAGTCCTTCATTACAATTTTGAGTTTGCCCATGAAGACATTTTTTCAATAAACTGTCATTACTCAATTCATCAAAGTCTTTCTTAATAATTTTATAAATCCATTCAGGCAAGTTTAATTTAGGAGACTAGTTTTCATCTGCATCTGCATTTTTACTTTTTTTCCACTTGCACCAGCTATCTGGACCAATTGGGCAAAGAATATGTCGATGAGATTTGTCTTCAAAATCTGTATAATGGCGCAAAACAGCTTTTATGTTTTTTTTCATTTGATACACTTTCTGTTCATCAGTTAAATTTTGTTTTGCAGCTGTTTGCCTGATAGCAATACCAAAAGCATTCTGTAATGTATTTACACTTGCTTCAGTTAATCTCCCTTTTCCAGACAATTTTTTATTGCTATATGACACTTTGCGTCGACTTCTCAAACGTGAACCTATTCTTTTTTGAACGTGTCCAACACATTCTAATTTTTCAGGCGTAATACTAAAAACATCATATGGTTTGCTTGCAACAACATCATTAAAAGAAGAAGAATCACCATCTCCTAGATATTATTTGTAAATTAAACCATATTTTAAGAGAGAACGAGAGAATATATCAACTGCACCAGCACTCTCCATGGCTCCTGAGGACCTAGTATGATTAAGACTACATTTGTGCTTTGCTTTCCATGTTTCATAAGCTGCAGAACCTTTATTATTTGCCCAAATTTGACAACCTCTACAATATTTACTCAGTACTTGTGTATCTAAACATTTTCCTCCACATATGGCTGTAACAACGCCATTTAATGAAGAGTGGCCTCGTGTTTGCCAAGAACCATCAATAGCAACTTGGACAAGTGCGTCTCCAGAGTTAAGTTTTTCTTTTGACTCTTGCTTAACATTAAAAGCAGCCTCATTCATTGATTGTTCTGAAGCAACTTTGTACGCTTCTTTAACGGTTTTACTTATATTGTCAAAAGCATTTACAGTTAAACATGACATGTTCATAAGTCGTGAAAAATTAACCATTGGTTGGTGTCCTCTTCCAATTTCACGGAATCCAATTACCATTCTCAGGTTAACATCAAACATGTTTCTACCTTTTTTATCATTTTTAACAATGTTTGAAGTAAAATTACTGTATGTAAAAGAACATTGTGCATTTGTACATGTTAAAATAAGTTTATGGGAGAAACCCATTCTGCTAGAATAATCATCTGTGATGTTAACTTTACTTTTACAATCAGGACATGCACTAACCAAATCAAATAACTGTTTGATAAAAATAAAATTAACAAGAAGAAAATAATCATTTGTGTTGGCATTACTTGTATCTTCGACATCAAACTTTACCTTTTTAGAACTGATACATGAAACATTTTCAGACAAGTTACCAGTTACATTCGTATCTTTAATACATTTGGTGTGCTTGTTACCACTAAATTTTCTCTTCTTAGATCTTGAAGTATTCTTATAATTACCCATTATATATTTAATTTATTAATCTAAAAAAATATTTCAAGTAAACATTGTATCAACACAACTTGTGTTAGTATAATGGTTTTGTCACAAGAAGTAGTTAAATGATCGTGAAATGATGCAATTTTAATAAGTGGAACGGTTTTATTTTTAAAACTGAACATGGTTAGCCTCTAAACTAAATCTTTTATAATTGCAGAACACGAAAACATACCAAAAGAGTGGTTAAACAAACGTTTTCATACTGCTTTTTTCCGTTGCTATAGGCGTTGCTAAGGAAGCTACTTTATATCATACCTGCAAAATGCAAAATTGTTGCTTAAAAAATTAAAATTATTAAAAAATAATTGTACCATAATTTTCAGCATTGTTAAAAGTCTCAAAAATCATGTTTTTCAATTATTTTTTTTTTTTTTGATTTTACACCTTTTATTTCCTGTGAAGCCACCTTAATCCTAATGGTCCGCAGATTACGAACAAAAATGTTAACCCTAATAAAGTGTTAAAGATCGCTCCTGGTTGGGATAATCAGATATTTGGTGTTAATGAGAAGAACTTTAAAGATGCCATTTCTGCCCGTTTTGCTGAATCTATTTTTGCTGGTTTAACTACTGCTTTGAATCCTAAAAGTGTTTTAAGTGCTGTTAAAGGTGTTCAAGGTGTTGCTTCTTCTGTTAAGAATGCTATTCCTTTAATAAGTGATGCTAGACGTTATTTGAAAGATCTTATATTACCTAAGAATCAAATGGGTTCTTATGAGCGCATTGGTTTAAAAGAACTTGGCAAATGTAGGCCTACTAATATTTTTGAAGATTTTATGTATAGTGATTCTGATTGGAGTGGTTATCGTCTAGTCTTAGTTCTTTGAGTTCAGAAAATTCTAGATTATCCAATTCTAGTCGTAGTTCAAATGGAAGTGTTAATTGGAATTATCATTCTGATTATCAGCCTGTACCTACTACTGAGGTACCCGATTATATGCGGTTAAAAAGAATGCGTTATGAGTCTTTGTTTAATCCTAAAGATGTTCCTTTAATGAAAGGGGCTTCTATTTCTAAGAAGGTTGGTCGGTTTGAATTGATAAAACCTGAGGAATTTCCTAAATTTGTTGAAGAATTACCTAAAATGGCTATGAAATGGGATTACGGGAAAGATATTCAACATTTAAAAGAGCGTTTGCTTTCCGATTATTCATTTAACGCGGCTGTTTTAGATGGTAAAGACGACAAGAAGATGTTTTGCACATCCAAGCGGAAGAATAGTTTGGCGTCACCGAGATTATCATTCTGACAATGGCAGAGCAGCCCCCAAACCGAGAACCTTCAGCGTCACCCGATTTCGTTATAGAAAGAAGTTTTGATCCGTCTATAGGTTATTATGATGAATTTACCGTGGAGAAGAACTTATATTTTTATCTTAGTTTTACTTCTGGTTCTGATAATGATATACATTATTTTCCTGTTCCTTATCCTAATTTGTGGACAGATATTGATCAGTATTAGCCTGTTGCTGATGCTTTGTTTTATATTGATAAGAAAATTAGTTGTGATGTGCTTGATGTTCATGTTGAAAATCAATTAAAGACTTCTCAAACTACTCCTGTTCCTTTGGAGATGTCTAATATTGGTATTAGATTTTTTGATGTTGAAGGTGATCAATTAATTACTGATAATATTTATCCTTTGTTTGATGTTGCTGATGGGAAGAAGATTTTGGATATGAAACTTAAAAGTAATGATAAGAAACCATCTCCGTTACCTACATTAAAATTATACGAGGATTCTATATTTTTTAATGATCCTAAAAGTGGTAATCCTGTTAATACTAGATTTTCTAACGTTGTAAGTACTAAGGATCCAAGGTTTATTGAGCGTAATAATGTTGCTGAGAAGGTTATTTATCATTCCGAATGGGTTAATGATATTGGTTTACGTAAACCTGTGAAATTATTGTTTAATGATCCTAATGCCGTTAATAAATTTAAATTTACTAATACTAAAGGTAATTCTTGTGGACAGTATATTCAATAATCTCAGAATGCTGATCGTCAGAAGTTTTTTTGATGAGTCTTGGAATGTTTTAAATACGTATCCTGCTGATTATAGATTTGATCATATTGAGATGCCTCATTACGGTTTGAAGAATTTATTAGCTAGAGGTATTGTTAGTGTTAATGATTATAAACGTAAATATATTAATTATCCTGTTTGTTTGAATAGATGTTAGTGGAGTAGTGGAGATTCCAAATATCCTACTGGTAATTTAGATTGTGTTTTTACTGCAGTTACTCCTTATTGTACTGATTCTAAGGAGCCGTTTGGTAATGAACAGTGTTTTTTTTTTTTGCAGACTTATTCCGAATTTGATCATTCTGCTGTTTTGTTTAAGAATAGACAAAATTTTGATTGTGTTACTGGAGGTCAACTGGTTGAAAATACGTGTAATACATATTGGAATAATTTACCTAATATTATGCCTTTTTCTGGTAATAAGAATTGTAAAATGTTGATGTTTTGTGTTGATCCTGCTTATGTTGAGGGAGAAATATTACCTACTACTGTTAGAGGTAGATTACGTTTAACTCATACTATTCAAGTTTTTCGTCGCGAGTGGGTTTTTGATCGAATGGAGTTATATCGTCAAGATCCTAATTATATTAGGTCTAAGCAAATTCAAGCTAAATTTGGTTGTGATCCAACTTTTATTACTACAACTATGCCTTGTCCTTTTTTGAAGGGTAATCCTGGATTAAAATTTTTGAATTGTTATCAGAAAATGTTTATCCTGCTTTTGTGACTATGTTTTTATCTGTTGTTAAAAATGACGATGAGTCAGAGGGATTGGAGCCATATATAAAACGTATTAAACTTTAAAAATGCATTTCTTTTTCGTGTTTTTTAAATAAATTATTGTTTACAATTGTGTTTTGTTTTCTTGCTTTTGATAATATAAAAAGTAATTCTGGGTTTAACTTTGCGTATTCAGACAGCTCATCGTCTTTTATCCAATCGAATAATGGCCTGCCTATATTTAATGTCACACATCTATTTTCAAATGCTTTGTATTCATTTGCATGCCATTTTAGAATGTCTGTTTTGTTCTCACTGTTCATTGTTTTAAGAACTGGGTGAGGGCCTACCGGTAGCGGATCTTTGTATTTTATGTCTGTTGTTAGGCTCGGTGCTCCTTCTAACAAAAACCTTTCTTTTTGATATTTTCGTTAAATAAAAATCGTGCTAACGAAGTGATAAATCTATTTAAAATGATCATGTTTTGCTCAGCTATTTGGCGTAGAATATAAATGACTGCGCCAAGTCTTCCTTTATCAGTGGATTGTATTATTCTAGTAATAATAATATTTGAGTCACCAAATTGTAAATAGTTTTGTCTAAAAACTATTTTTTTACATTTTTCTAATTCTCCGCTTGCCATGTTTAATTCTAACACTCGGAGAACATTACTTGATTTTAATGTTAAGTCATACTGTCGGCTGTTCATTATTTTATTTTATTTTAGAAAACCAATGAAAGCCTCTCTAGCTTGACTTCTCTTAGATTTTCTTTCAGTTCTTATTACATTTACAGGATTAGGTGCATCATTATATATTAAATTATTTGACAAATGATTAAATAAGTTTTGTAAGGTACTTCAGTACGTTATGGTAGTAGTTAGCAGCATTAACATGCTAAAGCTCAATAACGAATTTAAATTTCTCGCATTGTGAACCGTACCTCTTATTATTAATGTCGTTGCAGCCTCGACATTCGAATCTTCATGAATTAAATATTCTTCTTCTAATACACAAGGATTGTTTGTCGAAGTTTCGTTCTCTGGTTGTATGAACGTATACGGCCAGTAGATAGTGGGTATGTTCCTTCCCGTCCCACTTGCTGGCTTTTCCATCCCCGTACTCGCACTTGACGTGCATTTTTTGTTGCAAACCGATGTTTGCACAACTGTTGGTTGTATGTTTGAACCACATTGAGTCGTTTGGTTTTCCCGATATGATTCCGTGAATAACATCAAAGCCTCTATCCACTCCTACATTGAAAATAAAAAGCTCTTATTTAAATATAATATTTGTTGTTCTTTTTGTATTAATTTAATATATATAAACTTACTGTTTTTACGAATTCTTAACCCTCCGGCCCACCGACTAACCGCCGTGGCCGTCACCCCTCCCCACCGACCGACCATACTCTATGAGATCTCATAGTAGTGGTTAAGAATTTTTAAATCTTTCGTATTATAAGGCAAACAAGAACAAAAACAGTTTCTACCAATAGCAAAAAAGTTTAACAAATAAACCAATGAAAAAAAGGATTAAAGAATAACTAAATGATATAACATAAGCAACTAAAAACTTCTTATAAATAACAAAATAACAACGAAGTAAACAACAACGAAGTTATAAAGCAATTTAAAATGCCAAATACAAAAGTTTTAAAAAGAAAACAACCAATTTCTGACAGACAGCCTAATTTAAAAAATTAACAGAAATAAATTTCCTTTTGAATATAGTTTTATTTACTGTAGTTTCTTATTCCGTCAACAAGTCCATACATACTTTATGGAATTGAATTTCAACAACGAAACAACAACGAAGTTATAAAGCAATTTAAAATGCTAAATACATCAGTAGTAAATAGAAAACAACCATTTTCTGACAGAGAACATAAAATACATACATATTTAAAATAATGATGTAACATTATTGTATAAAACATATATTGAATCGATTGCATATTCAATAGACAATATTGTAAAATAACAATATTATATTGTTATTGTATATATTAACAGTAGATTTGTCACAGTTATATATATAAACACAATGTTAATGCTGTAAAAATGCACCATTACCATATTCATTTTTGAACTCCATTTATATCATACAACAAAATAAAAACAATCAACCAACAACTTATTTTAAGTGTTTACCTGTTGACCCAAAAGTCCTAATTTTGCTTAAAGGCCATTTCGGATCGGGTAGTTCACTCTTTTTCACTCAGCTCACTGGATCCTTTCTAGGCCAATAACCAAATAGTTGCTAATAAACAGACACAAAACCATTTCAACATGCATTCAGTAACATTTTGAAATACAGTGAATAATCTCGAACCTATTTTCGAACCTTGAAGGGACCAAGAAAAAAGTTCGAGTTACTTTAAAACACTACCTTTTTCCGATAAGTGAAAACAATTCGAGTTACGAAAATTTTCGATCTCAAATCAGGGTTTGAGATATTGAGACTTTTAAATATTACAAAACAGATAAATGCACTGACTTATTAATTAATTGTAGTAATAATATACATCATTCTCGTAAACTATCCAACTTTTCGGCATTACCTCCACTGATTGCTCATCAATAAATCAACAACAACGAAGGGACCGCTACTCATTTTCTAAACAAGAAAAATAAGTTATTATTTCTTAAAAATAACTACATTTGTAAGTTGATGGTTAACTAAATAATTAAAAAATAAACATTAAAACATAAGCGAATTGATTCAGTCACATGAGTACAACTTTTTTTTTAAACATATCTTTTACATATTCAGTTTTACATGTCGTGTAGCAAATTCATAAGTACAATTTTTTTCTTATTTTCTTTTTGAATCATAAAAATCTTGCTCTATATGGCTGTTGATAAAACAATTTCAATTAAAGAATAGTCAACATTTGCAACATGAACTCCAATAAGTCTGGAGTCACAAGCAGGGACGTGCATAGGATTTTGGGGCCCCGAGCATCCTTCAGTTTAGGGGCCCACCCCTTTTACTTCAAAAAAAAAAAAAGGCCTGCTCAAATTTTTTTATTATATTACTGGAATATAAGTAAAATGAAATAGTACAGCCTCAGCTAACACAAAACGTTCATGAAACGTTCGTAGAACTTTAGAAACGGTCGGGCACGTTCTAAGAACGTTTCTAACGTTCTTCAAACGTACTTGAACGTTTTGTGTTAGCTGGGGCTGTTGTTTCTTACAATATTACTTTTCTTGTCTTTTGTTTAGCAAACTTTTCAATCACATCATGGAAATCAAGATTTTGTGCTAATAGACACTTGATACTCAAAATAGCGAGGTCACTTATTCGTTCTTCTCCCATAGTTGAGCGCAAAAAACACTTCATGAGCTTGAATTTACTGAATAAACGCTCACTTGAGGCCACTTTCACTGGAATTGAAGCAAAAATACGCAATGGAATTACTATATTTCTAAAGAGTTCCCTAAGCTTCATTTCAGAAATTTTGTTTAATAAGTCAAATGGTGCAAGAGGTTTCTTTTTAAAATTTGCAGAATCAATTTGTTTTATGTGAAGCCGTTCTTCAGTTCATTTTCGGTCGCATCACAAGAATATTTTTGCGAAAAATGTGAACAGGTACTCATCATTTCTGCTTCAGACAGTTTTTGATACTTCCACGAAAAAGAGAAATAAAGATTTCTTGAATTGCTATGAAACGTGCAGTTAGTCCACCAATTACAGAATCGAAAATGTGATAAAAAACTGTTCTCCGAATTGTTGCCTCCATTCCTGATTCTGTTTCTATTAATTCCGTAATTTGTTCATCACCTTTATTTTGCTCCCCAGAAAATCTTTTGTGTTTCGCTTTTCTGTGGATTGGAAATTCAGAACTGGTTTTTGCAATATTTGCAGCTAACTCAGGTCTTCCCAGGAGAGGCGTGCGGTCGATCGCTTTGAGTGACCTTGCATACATATATATTTTTTGAGAATTTGGCCACGGTTTTTTAGCATATATTAATGACGCGTTTTTAAAAAGGCGCTGAAAAAACCTAACTAATTTGTCGCATTATTTTATTATTTTTATTCATAATTTATTTTTATTATTAATATAAAAATATGAACATAAAAATGATATATATATATACAGGGTGGTCCATAATTAGTGTCCCATCTTAAAGACTCAATTCCTTCAAAACTAGGAATGGAAAACACATAAAACTTTTTGATAAACAATTTATTAACAATATCAAATAAAATTTAAAGATTTTTTTCGAAATGTCGACCATCGGCTTTCACACAAGCTTCAAGACGCTTTGGAAAGTCATCTACGGTGGCACGCAAGTAGGCGGGTGAAAGCGAATCCCATGCTTTTTGAAGCGCTTTCTTCAGAGAATCAATCGTTTTATGCGGTTTTTTGCACGCTTCAGCTTCCAGAACACTCCACACTGAGTAATCCATTGGATTGCAGTCGGGACTACTTGGAGGCCACTCATTGTGCTTGATGAAATCGGGGGTGTTTCGGCCGAGCCAATCTTGCACAATTTTGGCTTTGTGGGCTGGAGCACTATCCTGCATGAATGTCCAACAATGTCTACGAAACTCCTTTTGACTCCATGGAAGTATTTCTTTGATCAAAACGTCATTCAGATAGTTTTGGGCTTTTACTTTAACGCCTTGTTGAACAAAAATCAATGGTGTCTTCTTGGTGGCACTGATACCCGCGAACACCATTACTGAAAGAGGATGTGCTGCCTTTTGTATTGTGATATTAGGCTTTGAGGAAGCGTAGACACGATCATTCTGCACATTGTGATGTTGTTGAACTGTAAAAATCTTCTCGTCTGTGAAAACGATGTTGAGATGAGCGTTGTTGGCGAAACGGGCGAGGAGATCCTTGCAGCGATCCTTGCGCTTCTGCTTTGATGCCTGAGACAAAAGCTGTGCAGGATTTTTCTTGTAAGCTGTCAAATTTAGATAATCCTTGGTAATTCTTCCAAGAGAACTTCGAGAAATTTGGAGCTGTTTGGCCATTTGTCGCATACTGAGATCTGGGTTGCGGCGCACCCGTTCACGAACTTGCTTGATTTTTGCATCAGTCACCACGGAGCGCTTTCTTCCTTTGCGTGGACGATCTGACATTGTTCTCAATGCTTTGAAGCGTTGAATTGTTCTATAAACAAGCTTTCGCGGCACTTTGAGTCTAGTCTGGATGTCGCGTGCTGAAACTCATTTCTCATGAAAATCAATAATACTTTGCCGATATGGTGATGGTCTTGTCATTGCTAAAAAAACAAGTAAAGTGAGTGAAGGCAGCAGTAAATAGATCAAAATATATAATAATATCAAAAACCAAAGCAAAATTAATAGTTTTCCATCCCTAGTTTTCAAGGAATTGCTTTTTTAAGATGGGACACTAATTATGGGCCACCCTGTATATATATATATATATATATATATATATATATATATATATATATATATATATATATATATATATATATATATATATATATATTAAAAATTTTTTTTTTCTTATTACAATTTTTTTTTCTTATGTCTAGTAAACATAAAAAAAAAATATTTATTTATATTTATTTTTTATTTATTTATATTATAATTATTTATAATATATTTTTAAGTGTTGATTTTTTCAGCAACGATATTTGAGACAAGTCGAAAAACTAAACAGAAAATGTGACCGAAAACTTTTTTAATCTATTTTGAAAATATATTTATATTATTGTAAATGTTACAAGTTATTAAAGTATTATATAGTTATTATTTTAACAAAGAAATTTAAAGTATTTTGCTGCATTCACTGTCAGTAGAACAACTTTCATCGTCACTGCATTCTTCATCTGTTCCCGAGACGTCAGTGGAGCTACTTTCGTTTTCGCTAGATTTTGCATCTCGTTCATCTGGACACGATAGTTCATTGTCGGATGAACTTGTGTCACTTATGGGATGTGCAGTTATCGGTTCTTCATTTACATTTTCAGAATTTGGGGCAAAGTTAATTTTTTTTTCGAGTGGAAATTTTTTTGTTCTGCGCTTTTGTAAATATATACTTACGGCATCTTGCAATATCTCGTTTTTTTCTGCTACAGTCCATACATGGCTGTTTCCAGAAATCAGCATGCACTCTTCCAAGGTGTTATGCTGCAGACTAAGTCTTTTATCTGACAATATTGTTGTTAGTGTGCTGAAACATCTTTCGACGGCACTATTCGATGCTGAAAAACACAAACACAAATCAGCTATTAGCAAGATATTTGGAAAATCCAGTTTATTAAGTGTAAATAACTTTTCCCATATTTCATAACATGTTAATTTTAAATAACTTCTGTTTACTATTATTTGTATTGCTTGCCATTCTTCGAGAATCTTTGCTTCTTGAATGTTTGCTGCTAAAAGTGGTTCCCTAAAATATTGCACAATGTATAGTATACTTTGGTAGCCATTGTCCTGGTCGTTTCTCCAATTTTGTGGATCAAGCTACGCCATGGAGGTGAAAACTTAACTTTCCTTAAAGGACGAGAATCGACTTTGGATTAAAGGTATCAACAGGTTAATGCATTTTTTACGTAGCACCAAAGCTCTTTCAACATCCGCCTGTGTTGGGTGTAACATACCTTCAAGCTTGATGTCAAGGTATTCCTTGTTTTTCAATTTCTTCTTTTTGTGCCCTGCCTTTAAGTATCCTGACTCAAGTGTAGCAACACCTTCTTGTTCTCTTATAATAAATTTTAGCGTCCAGCTACAAATGGCATCATCAACTTCCTCTAATTTAAGTGCAGTCAAATTATTTATTGTCAGAACAACATTGGGGTAAACTTCGTGTGCCAACAAAATATTCTGTTCGAAAAAAAGTGACAAAGGACCCATTGCATCAAGCAAATCAAGGTATGCACCAATTTTGCAAAGAAAAGCATAGTTAGTTAATTTTTTAAGTATTTCTTGGATTTTAGCTCTTGTTTCATTCCGATAACCATGTTGGCTTGCAAGAGCATTAGGTAGTGCAACTAAATATGAGGGCCAGTAATGTAGAAGCTTCGTAAGACCTTTTTGTCTATGCGAGGCAAATCTAGTTCCAGTAAATTTACCAAGTGTATAATATTGTATTGATAGGGCGGCTGCTGCTTCTCTGCAGGACTCCTTTAGCTTACCTGAGTTTTTTAAAAGATAAAAAAGAGTTGTATAAAAGTTGTCACATTTTGTAAATTCTTTAATCTGCTTCATAGCATCTTTAATGGCAAGTTCCAGCCGGTGATTAATGCAATGAATATTTACCAACCAAGGGCGTGTTTCTTTCAATTGAGCTAATGCCCCAGTACAAATGCCCATATTTACATTAGCTCCGTCTGCGGTGGCAGAAACCAACTTTGTACGATATTCGGTAATGGACAGAGGAATTTTACATTGCGTATTGTTATTTTTTAGAAATACACTGTCTAATGCTAATTTTAAAGAATCAGCATTACCTCCTCCAAAATCAGCCATATTGCATAGCGCAACAAAGAAATAACATGGCACACCGGAATGCTGCACCCTAACTAACACTGCCTCTTTGTCACTGCCAGTTTTTCTAGCCTGGCTATCATCTGAAAGCAAAGCCATGAATGGCTTTTTCTCAATAATGGCCGCAATCTTCTCCGTAATTGTTTCAGCGATGCAATGTATAAATTTCCTGGCTAAAATAAAATATGGATAATTTAAAATAAAAATAGTTTTTCTATTAGTCTATTGTTACATCATAGCAGCCGACACGGCTTTAAAATTTGTGGGGGGTGGGGGATAGTCTCTAATTTTTTGCAAAAATCATCCATTTCTAAAAATAATTTCCACGTTTGTAAAAATAATCCTTCATTATATTATAATAATATAATTTTTGTGTACAGACTTAAAATATCGCAAATTTTTTACAATCTCCAGCACTAAAAAAAGTTGTGTTCGGCCTTGTATATATATTTATATATATATTTAGAATACCTGCGTTTTTGTTACTTTTGCCTCGCAATAATTTAACACCGTTGTCGCGTTGAACTTTTATAAGCACTTCAAAATTACTATGCTGCATAGCCGGATGCATAGCCAATTCGTAAGCGGTCCGCATTAACTTTAAATAAGCTTCATTGACATCTCGGCTTATTGATGAGATTTCGTTTGTTTGTTTTCGCTTCAAAGGAGATTTATCAATATTTTCTAATCGTACTGCCTCTATATGCGATGCTGTTGACGAATGTCTCTTTACCTTGGATAGAAATTAAAAAAATAACACAACTTTTTATAGCATCCTAGTTCTAACATTCTTGTTACATCCTAGGTTTCTACAATATAGACACCATGACTATTTTTTATAGTAAACATATAAATCAATAAATTATACCTGATGATGTGTCACAACATTAGTTCCTTTTGAAAAAGCATTTAAAGAATTTTTGGCACACCCAAATGTGTCAGAGATATTCTCACGCGTAGAACATAGCTTACACCATATTTTCACGACTGTGGAAACACTGTTGACAGTTATGACATTATAACCAAGGAAATCGTATTTCCAGGATAAAACAGTTTGTAAAGATTTTGTGATAGCTTTTGTACTCATTTCTCTCGCCTGAACCCTGATCTGTTTTTTTTCAATGATCGTCTTTTATTGCATTGCAAAAAAGTACTTAGGAAATGTTGTGGTATTTTAATTGTAATTACGGAACAAGTTTGTAGTAAGAATAAAATCATATCAAATGCAACACGGAAGAGATAATTAATGGAAAGATAACCAATGTTTTTAAAGATTGTCGTTTTAAAGATTTTGCGTAAAACGAACGACCCCAACAGCTGCCAAATGTTATTGATGTCAAATTTGGGCATGTAATAGATGACGAAATAATATTTGTGCATTTATTTGGGCATGTCAAAGATGACGAAATAATATTTGTGCATTTGTGTAATCGATTTTAAATCTTTCAAAGTTTCAAATGATAAAACTACTCATAAATACGATTTATTATTTTAACAACTTGTAACATTTACAATAATATAAATATATTTTCAAAATAGATTAAAAATGTTTTTGAACACATTTTCTGTTTCGTTCCTCGACTTGTCTCAAATATCGTTGCTGAAAAAAATAAACACCCTAAAAATAAGAAAAAAAACATATAAAATAGTTCGGATAATAATCTAGCAAGAATCACAGACGCATTTTTTAAAAATCGCATGTGGTATTAATATTTCGGTGGTCCGAATATTACGCCGCCCGAGGTGTTACCCCTCCCTTCTACAACTTTTTTTACAATTGATTTATATTTCTTTTGTATTGTTAAACGGATATCGAGTTTATGTATTCATATTTTATGTAAAACAGCATTAAAACCAAAATATATTGTAACAAGAAAAAATCTATATTTAAATTTTGTGATAAGAAAAAACTTTGTAAAAAAAAAAAATTTCAAATTAGAAAAAAACATGTAAAACAAAAAAAAAAAAAATTTTGTTATAAGAAAAAAAAAATAAAAAAAAATATATATATATATATTAATTTTATGTTATTATTTCCTTATTAATGAAAAGAATAAATTATTAAAAAAATTATAAAATAATACAACGAATTGGTATGATTTTTTCAGCGCCTTTTTAAAAAAAGGCGTTATTTTTAATATATGCTAAAAAAGCGTGGCCGAGTTATCCAAAAAAAAAAAAATATCCGTGTTCACTCAAGGCGTGCGACCGCACGCCTCTCCTGGGAAGGCCTGCTAACTTGGCTTCTTCCAAAACTGAAGGCCATTCCTTCCGAACAGATTTGAGTTGACCGATCAATGCTTCAATATTTTTTCACTTTAATATCAATAAATGCCTTTCTAGCCTGAATGACCTGGTTGCAGCGGTCAATCATATTATATATATATATATATATATATATATATATATATATATATATATATATATATATATATATATATATATATATATAATTGAAAATAAACTTACTTGTCAACTCAATATCTTCGGGTTTAAAATTACGTTCACATATATAAACATGACCACCATCAATCCTCTCCTGTAATGACCTATCTATTTTACGATATTTAAAACTTTAACAATATCATTTTTCCAGTCAGAGTCACATTTTCTTGTTGGAATTCGGAAGCTGCTTATAAAGCTGTGTTTATTTGTATAAGAAACTGTACAAGTTGGAAAACCACAATTCCTGCCAGGCATAACTTGTTAGTGGTTTTGAATAAAACTGTGAACTTTGTTTATATAAAATTTGTTGGTTTGTATGAGCTTTGTTCGTTTGCTTGAACTTTGTTTTGCACACTCTTTGATCACGTGACACAAATAAACGCGAACAATAACATAGAATAATAGACTTCCAGACCATAGTTATATTCTATTGACTATGATTTGTGATAGTCCATTGGATGGAATTCTATGACTTTCGGTCAGCAAACTTTTTAGTCATTCATATACGGTTAATGAATCAGTGATCACTGATAGGTTCTTTATATACCACTTGACAGCTAGGTTTATCCCACATACCACAGCTTCTAATTCAGCAATATTAATATGCATGACAAGGTTGATGCTTCGTAGCCAGCCTGCATCCTCAACTATTGCACTATCATTCTGTAGAACAACTCCCATCGCCATGCTACTTGCATTACACCACAAAATTGCTCCATTGTGAATCTCTTCAGCATCCCAAATCCCTTTTACAGCATCATTAAACACCAATTGACGCATTATTTCGACCAACCATGAATGTGCTTGATCCCAAATAAATCATCCCAAACTTCTCCATGACCATGACGTTTTATAAAGCTGCATACCATTCTAAACCAGTTTCCAACGCGATAGTGCCCTATTAAGTGCCCACATGTTGAAAAAAGTATTCGTCGTGTTATTTTATCATTTTTGATATCTTTTGATTTTGCAATAATATTGCCACGTTTCCAATTTCGCTTTTTCCCAACAGCATGTTCCTCCCTTCCTTCCAACAGCATGTTCCTCGCTTCTTCCCAACATTCATGCAGGAATACATTCCTCCGGCTCTTTTATTATCAACCCATACCGCGCCAAATGGTCTACGACATTTTCAACTGATGTCTTTTTCAAATTAACAATTATGTCATCAATGTAGTAGTCAGTTGCTTCATTAGTACCAGTATCGAGATTCAGCACTTTGCCTAAATTGAAGAAATAATTTTTGGTGCAGAATTTAGACCAAAGCGTTGAGATCAAGCATTTAAAATTCTTCACCAATTTTTCTCCATCTCCTCACTGTTTCATCGCAAGCATTACTAGAGGCATTATGCGAGTTAACATACTGATTTAACTCACGACAGTCCAAAACCTGTCGTATTTTCCCTTTACTTTCCTGTTCAACTCCCATTACCAGGATAATCTCTTTTTCATCTTTTTTGCGCAGTTTTAACCAATCGTTTTCCACCCATGAGTCAATCTCTTCGTTAAATTGATGTATTATTTCGTTTTATATTAAACTGCGCGACAGAGTTCTTCAGTTGGGGTTCAAGGTGTTTCTATTTTTGTTTAGCAGTCCACTTTATGCCATCAAAATCCTTGTCCGTCATTGTAATATTGTTGCTAACAGATTTTTCTCCTTATAAGTTAAAAGAAAACCAAATTCGATCTTTGACGACTGTAGTTGTTTCCCAGCTATTACAAATGTTATCATCGCTTCTCTCACTGTTTCCAGAAATTCTCCGTTTACAGCCAATACAATTTTTAACTCTGTTTACAGCCTATACCTTGAGTTCGTTTCTTCTGACGTGAACATTTGTTTTCTAAACCATTTATCTTGAAATAATGGTTTGGTACATCCACTGTCGACCAGTGCTTTTGTTGCAAAGTTGTTCACGTGCACTATACATATTGGGAGCGCCGTTAGTTGCTCAAGGAAATAGCTGGCGTTGCCAATTCCCCGCTAGAGTTTCCGTGCTGCGATAAGCAAAATCTTGTAATTTGGCCTGGATTTTCGCATGGAAAACATTTTATTGCACTATTAGCAGTTTGTTTCTTTGAAAAACAGTTTGAGGCAATATGTCCAGCTTTACCGCAGTTATGGCAGTTAAAACCATTAGAGGATGAAGATAATCTATTAGCAATTCTATTGATTCTAGAGATTGTTGTTGAAACACATTCCTCTTAGGTTTGTTCCGATAAAAGGACTCTTGCGTGCTTTAACACACCCTGCAAGTTGATCCAAAATATTTTACTGGCACTTGTAACTGCTTTGAAGTTTCACCTGGCTATCCAGTTATAAACGCTCGCTGCAGTAACTCTTTATTTTCAACTTTTGGCAGTCTTATAAGTTGACGCAAACTGCCCATGTAAACATCGACGGATTCGTCTTTGTTCCATCTCCGATCCCTAAACAACTCGTAGGCTTTAAGACTATCTACTGCAAACGCATCCAATAAAGCTTTTTCAATATCCGCGGCGGAGGTTTTCTTGCTATCGCTAAGTTGTTCAAGTAAGGCGAATGCACGTCCTTCGAGAAATAGCCGAATTATTAAAGAGAGATCGCCCATCTTTTGTAGTTCACCGACCAGTTTAACTTTCTTCAGGCATACTACCACATTGCCAGACCCATCAAACTTTTCAATCATTTTTGCCACGGGTGTCATACTGCCGAAATTACTTGTAAAATCAAGACGTTTAGATTTCTAGTACAGTTTCATATTTTTCTGTCTCCCTCTCTGTTTTGTACAATATATATAGGTTTTCCGAATTCTCTATGGCGTAATTTCTTATGCAATTGTCGCGACATAAGTGCAATGTTATACAATACCTAGTCGGCAAATAGCGTTGAAATAACGTTGAATTAACGTTGAAGCCTAACGTTGAATTTACGTTTATGCAGCGTTTCGAATGAAAGTCTTCTTAAACGTTGATTTATCAACGTTAAATCAACGTTCGGTTCAAACGTTAAATTAATGTTCAATCGACGCAAAATACGTTATATGAACGTTGCATTTAGGTTGAAACAAAGTTTAAAATGACAGTTTTTTTCAACGTTAGATCCAAACGTTAAATCAACCTTCAATTGACCCAGCAAGCACATCAACGTTGAAAAAACATTGAAGTTTAATGTTGAAAAACGGTTAATTTTTGGTTAAAATGGAAACGCAATATACGTTGAAGCCAAACGTTAGATAAACGTTTAAAACAAATCTTAGATCAACTTATATTAGCGTTGATTTAGCGTTGGTTCAACGAATATTTCTTCTTTATACAATAATCTTATTGTGAGTAGAATTTCTACCAACAATAACAAAATAGCATAGATAAGAAATATTGTGCGGGTGATTAGAGTCATTGTATGTGGTATTTTTTTAAATTTTATCTAAGTCTTTACTAATTCAAGCTAAATTGTGAACATTAGCATATCCTATCAAATTTTAATAAAATGTAAAGGCTGCAATAGTTGGTTATATATATCTTAATATAGTTTCACAAATGATCTGCCCAATCGTGGTTTTGTAAATGCAGATAACTAAATTGTAAATAAAAGCAAATTAAACCACAAAGATAATTTAAACATTCTTAAAACAAAAAAATATGCAAAATAAAAATTATTTGGAAAACGATCTTCATAAGATCATTTATATAATCGATATCAACATCTTCTGTATCACCTGTCATCACACTCTCCTTTTGATTTGATGCTCGTTTTCCACCATCTAAACGATATGGTGCAAACTTTAAGCAGTCTGCAATAAACCGTCGTACATCGTGTTTTTTTTTTTTTTTTCTTAAAACATCGGGTAACTGCATCTAAATGAAACCAACTTATTAGCTTTTAACAACTATAAACGGTGTTCTAAAATGGACAAAAAATTCAAGAAAAAAAACTTTTTTCTGACTTGATCACCTATGTTTTTCAAAACAACCTGTATAAGTAATGTGAAACATGACATAAGAATACATATAAACATGCATGAATCCGTCAGGCAAAGATCTCAAAACGTTATAGTATGATATTCGTGCATTTTACAAGCATTATTATTAAACTTCACATTGTTTACAAGCAAGTGTAAACATTTAACGATCAATAGTGTGGAAAAAACAATTTATTATTAATCCAATTTACTTCGTTATTGTTCAAGATAGCAACTCTTTCGGATAAACCATACATCACACAAATAAAGCACGCGCGCGCGCGTGTGTGTCTGTGTATACACACATACCAATAACTCCTCTGTAAATATATAAATTTTGAAATTCTATCTTTTTTATTTGTTTTGCGTTAGATCCAGTCAAATTTAATTTTGCTTGCAGTTTGTTTGCCATGAACCTGTAAAGAAGACTGAGATGTGAAAAAAATAAATTTAACTTAAAAAATACAGTAAAAACTACATGATAAAAACTAAATCATGATAAAGTTATGCAATAAAACGATTATTGATATCTCAATTAAGATTTGAAAAAGCAAACATGAATACAATTGAGTAGTTAGTAGACAAACTTGTCTAGAAATGTCTATTTATATTTGATTTGAACAGGTATATTGAAATATACCTATTTAATACATTTCTCACAGATATTTTAGCGCTGCTCCCACCAAGTCTAGAAAGTTCTTTCTCCTGTAATTGAAAAGTAATTTTACAGGTTATAGTATATATTGAAACCTCTGCATGTATATGGGTTTGTGTATGTACGTAAATTCTTCTAATAACTTGAAAACACGCGACTCACTCAAATTTTATAAAAATGGCAGACCTCTAGTAGAAAAAAATTCAAAACATGATAATGTTTGGAATTTTTTTTATATAAAATTTAGAATAGCTGACGCCGTCTTGTTTTTTATACCCAGCCCATATAATTAGTTTAAAACAATTAAAACCTTACAAATGATTTAAACTCTTTAGGGTTTGTTAACCCTGCATCAAAGCTAATTAAATCTGCAAGCTCAGCAAATTTTTGGGGAAGATGATAAACATCATCTTTATTTTCTTTAAAAGTATGAACTAATCTAAACAGATCGTCAAGCCTTGTATTATCTGTTACAACTTTTGAATTACCATCAATTGAAATGCTACATATCAAAAGAATAAATTGATTTTTGTGTTAAAAATCTTAATTTAACAAAGTTTCCAGCCTGCATATCAAAGCATCAGACTCTTTCAATTTATCAGCAAGCTAGAATGGCACAACAGTGTCATTCTAGATAGCTGATAACAAGTAACAATACAATAAAATAATAAAAAAACTGGCAAAAAAAGTAAGCTCAGAAGCTATATTACCTTTATCATCATTGCTGTTTAAAAAGACTTCATCACGTACACTTGCAGAGTCTTTCCTTAGTGGCAAAATCAATCGGATCACTGAAGATATCATACAATCATTATCTAGTTCAACCACAGAAACGATTCTTTGGCTATTTTTCGGCATGCTAACCTATGAAATGCCTGGCAATTACTTAAGTAGTAAACAACCTAATATAATTTTCGCAAAAATAAATACTATTACAAAAAATAAACTCATAAGGACAAACCTTATAATTTTTATAATTTTTTTTTTTTAACATTACATTTTTTATATACTGATGTTCATTTTTAATATAGATAATATATTTACCTTTCTTTTTCTTTTTAAGAAGCATCTCTCCTGCACTACTTTCACTTTCATCTTCGACATTCAAGAACTGTTTAACATCTAAACAATAAAAAAGAAATACTGGACATCATACTCTATGTGTGAGTATTTTATTGAAAATTAAACTACCTATGTTTTGAAATACAGTTCCAATTTATAAATCGGAGCAGTATTTTGATACGGAATTTTTAATTAAAAAAACAGACAACAACTTTTTTAAAAAAGACTTGTGCAATGTAGTAGACTATATTATCGGCATTAAAATATTCATTACATTATAGAAAAATGTTTAAACTTTATGTAAAAAATTTGTTTACTTAATAACATAATTTATTTTTCATAATTCTTTATGTTGAATGCAAATCAGAACAGTATTTCGGAACAGGGGGAGTATTAAATTACAGCAACAGTGATAAAATAAATACAAATGAAACAACTATGAACTACTGAATTTTTAATAAAATGTATCTGTAATTCAACATTATGACGCTGTGGTAGAATAATAGTCCCAGTTTTTTATGGAATAGCACATGCTTTATTTTTTATTTCAATTTTTTTAATGTCTTTTTTCTGAAACTGCTGTTTGCATGCAGAAAATAAATATCCAAGAGCTTTGAGCAACATGGATTGCTAAAAAACCCATCTAGTCGGCACAATTTGTAAACATATTCAATATCATTTTCATTTAAAATTTTTCTTATGCAGATCACTTTTGGTAAATAAAGGAAAAACCAGCTGTCTGAGTTTTTAGACGCAATTTTTGTTTTCATAATCTACTCATTTTTATAAGAACTACCCAGTAAATATTCTTTCAGCGGACCGTAATGCGTAAAGCCACCGTGGGCATGCCAATGCTAAGCCCGCTGTGATTTAAAGCGCGGCTTGCCGTCATTGGCAAAATGATGAAGGTCCGTTATGTCATTTTTTGTTGGCTGCCGCCATCGGCTGCAGAGCGGCAAAACACTTCGTTGTAAACGCGTTTTTAAATAGGCAAACCAGCATCTGTAAAAACAATATGGTACGCTGTAGTTTTACCAACAAAAATTCATTTAATAGATGGCTGAAAAACATCAACAAAAATTATTGATAGTTTGCAGAATTTGTGGAAGTTTGACAGGAAAAGATTCTTTAACAACTGCTAGTAAGACTGGAATAATAATTGATGTTTTTAAAACAAATACAGATGAAGATTGTTTAGAGGTTCACCCACCAAAAATGTGCTTGAAATGTTATACAACTATGAGAAATATTGAAAAACAAAGAAATAAACTATTCAGTGCTAAACTAAAAACTTTGTTAAAATGTCCGACAAAAGAGTGTAAGTGTATTTTTGGTAAAGCTGTTTGAAAACCAAGTCCCAATGTTGGAAGACTAGGAACTTTTAAAAGATGGATGAAAACAAATATAAACTAGTTTCTTGAATCCTTGCCCTAACTTTTAAGCAAAGAACAAGTTTCTACAGCTAAATCTGCATATTACAATGAGTATTTGTAAGGTTTGCCCGAGAATAATGCATCAAACAGTCATAAACAATGATTGTCAGCTCGTGATTGTCAGAAAGTGCAGCAAAATGTCTTTATTCTCAACCTATATCATGATTAATAGCCTTTTCAGCTCTGTCCATGTAGATGATAAAACTACTGTAGATGATGAAACTTTTGTATATTGCATGTAAGATTTTTGGAAAAAAATTTTTTAAAAACAAATGTGTAAATCATGAGTGTAAGAAAAATCATTTAAGAAATAATTGCAGCACAGTAACTGATGATTTATGTAAAGTTAGTAAATCAAGTCATATTCCACATGATATTGAAAATGCAGTGTTGCATGTCATTAGACAAAAACTCAAGAACTTACAAAAACTATAACAGAATTTTTATCTGGTGGGCTAAGAGTAAGAGTAATAAAATTTGTTAAGTACATAAATATGAAATTTAGCCTCACACTTTGCTTAATTTGTGCGATTCCAAAATTTGACACAGATGATCATTTACTATTAATGTAAGCTAGAAATTTAAACAGTTATTTCAATATTATTCAAAACGTCCAAAATTCATGAGCAGCTTGCAGTCTTGAATGATATTCACGAACAATGTTGGTATTTAAAATCTTTTGAGTCTGGCAGATTCTAAAATACCATATTTGAGATTCTTTGTAAAATATCAACAATTGCTGATTGCTTTTATTTGGGTAGAAATTTGGTTAGCTTATTTAAATTAATTTATTTTAAATCTTTTTCATATAAGTAAATAATTTAATTTTAGAATGAGCAATCCACAATGTTATGAATTTTTATCAACTGACTTGGCCAAATGCATCTGTAACTCCAACGATGAATTTGCTTAAAACCCATATTCTTTAATTTATTCAAAAAAGGAGATTAAGCATTGAAGTTTATGGGGAAGAAGGTGCGGAAGGTTTGCATGCTGAATTAGCAATCTTAATTGTTTACTTTGACACGTGAAAGGTTGTCGTCACTTAAAAAGCATGTTGAAAGAACATTGTATAAGAAACCATTCAAATTCTTAAGCCATGAAGCCAGAAATTAAAAAAAAGAAAAACATTTTAATCTTAAATTTTATTGAGTCCATATATATATATATGTATATATATATATATATATATATATATATATATATATATATATATATATATATAAATAATGGGGAAAAAAAGAAAAAAATTGCACACCTATTGTTAAGTGGAGGATTATTAAACATTGCAAACCGTACAACCCGGCCACTAAATAGTGCATGCTATGCCTGCATGAGAAGTACATGATTATAATGTTTCATGAAGGTACCTTATTGAATAAGAACAACGAATTGGTTACAAAATGCAGGCATATAAATAAATTTCTTCTTTCGTAGTTTGATACATGCGACTAGGCCTAAATTATTTCTTTTCTTTCTTTTCTTTCTTTTCTTTCTTTTCTTTCTTTTCTTTCTTTTCTTTCTTTTCTTTCTTTTCTTTCTTTTCTTTCTTTTCTTTCTTTTCTTTCTTTTCTTTCTTTTCTTTCTTTTCTTTCTTTCTTTGTTTTTATTTCTCAATTGCTTTCTTTCATTTCTTTAATTCTGTATTGCTTTCTTTCTTTATTTCCTTCCTTTTATATTTCATACTATCTTTCTTTCTTCCTTATTTTTTCTTTCTTTCTTTCTTTATTTCCTTCCTTTTATATTTCATACTATCTTTCTTTCTTCCTTATTTTTTCTTTCTTTCTTTTTTATTTTCTTTCTTTATTTCTTTCCTCCTTTTTTCTTTATTTCTTTGTTTCTTTTTTTATTTATATGGGAGTAGTTATCTATATTATTTTTAGCTTTAAAGTATGTGAGTATGTAAATATATTTACATACTCCCATACTTAAAGCTAAAAATAATATAGATAACTACTCCCATACATAACAAATTTAAAAAAGCTATTTTTGGCGCCCCCTAAATATCTAAAATATTTAAATATTTTAATAGGGGCCGGTAGGAGCCGCAGCGGCCCCCGGCCCTTATTAAAATACTTAGATTTTATATTTATATTTTATATACCCGTATTCTGCAATTACCTGAATGATTTCTGGACGCTCCATGTGTATTTCTTCACACCTATATATCTCTTTGTTATTTAAGTCTTGCAACCAAAATGCACTGTATGTTGAAGTATTGGGAGGATTAAAAGTGCCAACATCATCTTTATCGTATACAGAACATAAATGACTTAACACTGTTGTCTTTCCGTTATTACTTGGTCCAATACAAATTATGGTTGATTTCTTAGGATCTTTACCATCAATAATGTTGAAAATATTCCATAACATATCTTTCAATGTCATGTTGTTCTCTTTTGCAATACTCTTATATATCTGTAAAGCTGTGGAGTATGCTATGATTAAATCGCAATTTAGATTATGTTTATTAAATCTACAATCAAATACACTATAACATTTGCAATCATTATATTTATCAGACCATTGTTGTTTGCACAAATTGGTAAAAGATATATGTTCTTTAAGTGCATAAACCTGTATAAAAGCTACATTCTTAATTGATTTAAGTTGAGTCGGATTTACTTTTGCTTCCAATTCTCTTAATTCTATATTATCACGTAAAGCAGTAACGAACCTTCCGTTGTTGTAGAGATGAAGGTCAATAATCATTTTATGAAGTTTCTGCTTATTGGACAACTTTTTGGTGTACTTTTGAACGGGTTTTTCGGTAAAAACAATATGATATTCTCCATATTTAAATATATTCTCGTCAATTTGTAACAGCATCAACTAAACATCAAAATTAGCTACTATAGTTTCGTTTAACTTTAACATTTTAATAATATCTTCATTAAATCTACGTTTCATAGTAAAATAATGTTTCACCATTACAAATATTTTTCATACATAATCACGTTTACACATATCCTTGTTAGATATCACATATCCTTGTTAGATATCACATATCCTTGTTAGATATTACATTTCATATAATCATTTACCTCCTGATCGACTGTACTATTCTTTATAATATCCTCATGCATCGTCCTCAAGTTCCTGATGCATTGGTATCTCCTCAGATTCAAACTCGCTTAATTCTCGGACTTCGATTCGTCGTCGCTTTCCTTTTCCACCCTTTTCTTTTTCATTCCCATTAGGTCTTTTTTGACTACATCTCGGTTCATTCTCTTGCGCGATACGGTTTTCTTTGTCCGTGTCGTCGTCGCATTCTCCTTTGAGCTTGTACTTGAGGCACTTGAAGCAGGTTCGAGTAAACTTTTTGTGCTCTTCACAGGGCTTGATGGTATAATCATCGTCTCCTCGCTGTCGCTCCAAGTATGTGAGGGTGTTCTGATAGTGCTCGGTATTGTTAATGGGAATGATGGAAATTCCAACTCCACAGTCTTTGCACACTGACGAGTCCCCTTTCCTTTTGTTTCGTTGGCATATTTCGCAGTCAGGGTTGCCGTATCTTCCGAAGTATTTTCGGAACACTCGGTTATAATGGAAGGCCAACTCAAAGGTTGTTGGTTTGCATACTGACAAGATGAGCCAGTGGGCATGTCGGCATGATCTATTGCATCTATATATTTAAAAAAGAAAACGGTGTTATATGTTTCATTTTCACTTTCGATTTTAAATTTAAATTTATGAACTTACCCTTCGTGGTACAATACTGCTTGTGGGTGACCGAAAATTTCAATCCAGGGTCTATCATCTCCTTCGACTGCATCGTCGTCTACAGTAAATATTATGAGCAAAGCTCGAGTTAAAACTAACTTTAAATCAATCTTTGTATGTCTTGTATAAACGTTTTTTTCTTTCTGTTTTTCAATTTCTCACTTAGCCTTTGACTTCCACATCTCAACTGATTTGAATTTGTTATCTACGATGTTCAAATACTTGTTTAGGCCGCGCCAATCGTTTAATCCGCATAATCTTATTTACATTCCATCAATCATCCTATGTTATCTAATATTACTTTTAGCTTACTCCCATATTACATTCCCATACATACTTTGAATGAAATTGACGACACGTATTTACATACTCCCATACTTTAAAGCTAAAATAATATAGATAACTACTCCCATACATTCCATATTTTATATTTTTTGACGCCCCCTAAATATCTAAAATATTTAAACATTATAATAGGGGTCGGCAGCCGGCCCCTATTAAAATACTTAGATTTTAAATGTCTAGGCGCCAAAAAATTCAAAATATGGAATACTTTATTTCTTTCTTTATTTCCTATCCTCCTCTTTTTATCTGTTATGACGTCAGTGCACACGATACAGTAATTTTTGTAATTTTGAAACGTTTTTTATATATTTTTGATTTGTATTTCATGGCTGATGATTGCCGTAAGGCATGAAACTTTAAGTACCATACATAGTTGTTGTTTCTTCATTATATATATATATATATATATATATATATATATATATATATATATATATATATATATATATATATATATATATATATATATATATATATACAGTACATTCTCTCTAGTTCGAATCTCTACAATTCGAAAACCTCCGTAATTCGACTAAATGTAAAGTCACCGTAACATTCGCTTACGAAACTCTTTTGTTTAACTTTCTATAATTCGAATCTCTGCAATTCGAAAACCTCCGTAACTCGATTGGATTTTTCGGACGCTTTATGAGAATCTCTCTGTAAATCGATTCTTTTATTTTCTGACGGGTAAAAAGCTCCTCAACCGTTGAGTTCTTTTTTCAAATTTCGAATGTTTTGAGTTTTTGAAAAACGATTAACGTAAATTAAAAATCTTTTGTTTAAAAAACATCATGGCATTAAAGAGACTGTATGAAGAAACCAATTTAAAGCGGAAACACGATCTTCTACTATAATTGGAGAAAGGAAAAATAAATGGAGGTTTCGAAAATCTTTGATATTCCACCAAACATTCTTTTAACCTGGAAAAACAACAAAGATATAATCTTTAACGCTTTTCGTTAAGGAAATTTGGCTAAACGGGTGATGGTTGATACGTATTATCATGTCAACAAAGCTGTGCTTAAATGTTTCAAACAAATGAGCTTATTTTCAAAAAAGGCGATCTACAATTACTGAGTTTTTTTTTTAAATAAAAAAGTTTAAAAAACATAATCTCTATTACATTTAGGCCTAAGAATCACTCTGTTTTTTCATCTCTATTTGTAGTTCGACTAGAATATTTGAAAAAAAATCATAATTCTATAATTCGAAAATCTCTCTTTATTTCGAACTTTTATTTTTCCCCATAAAGTTCGAATTAGAGAGATTGTACAGTATATATATATGTATATATATATATATATATATATATATATATATATATATATATATATATATATATATATATACACATATATGTATATATGTATATATCAAATAATTTGATACTTTCGTATCAAATATAGTATTTACCCTAAGAAATGTTATTATTTAAGTACTACTATTATATACTATAGTGCTATTATATATTATTACACTTTTATATACTATTATTATATACTGTTACGCTTTTTTTTTTAAAAGAATATATATATTCTTTTTCAAGAAATGAAAGGTTAAAAAGAAACAGTGATGGTTTAAACATTTTTTACAGAGTTTAGAACAATTTATCTTTTTAGCTAAAAAATTTTCAACCAATAGCACCCCTGAATAATTTTTGGATATTGGACTTTGAGCTGACCCGAGAGCGCCACCTATCTAGGGTGAAAGTAGACATAGTCCCACACCCAGGAATGTCAATTTTGAAATCAAGTAATGACGTCCGCGAAAATAAATTGGATTTGAAGTAAAAAATCATACTAAAAAGGACTAGCAGGTGTAACATACAAAAATGCCTATAAATTTTTTTTGGTAGTTTTGATATTACCCAAAATGGGCATGTATACTACCCATATGTGTGCCAAAATGTGTATAAAATTTCAGGCCAAAATATTGCTTACTTTTGAAATTATGGCAATTCCAGTTTTCAAAAACCTCACTTTTTGCCAATGTCACCATGTAAAGTTACCATCCATTGAGCCACTAAGTTATCCAACAGGCAACACTACACTTTAGCCCTACAGGTTGTGGGCAACAACTTTTGTAACAAAAAGTTTTTTCTAAGACTTTGTGGTTGAGAACTATGTCAAGAAAACTTATCAAGTTAAGGGATTATCCTTTATTAATATAACTCTTAAATCATAATAAAAAAATGAGTATAGCACCATAGTTGTCCATTTTTTCAAAAAAGTGCATAAAATAAAAGTTGTAGGGCTTAAAAAATTAGAGGGGGTCATTTTTATACAGTTTCCATTAATTTTGTGTTCCACTTGGAGAAATTTTGACAACCTGTGATGTATTTCTAGTTTGGTAAACAAATCTTACTGTCTTACAAATATATGATTGATATTTCTAGTCAGCTTGAAAAAAAAAAGTTTCTTGGCTTATAAAGATATATTGAAAACTTTCTAAATAGTTTATTTCTTTAAATAAGTTTCAAAATACTAAGAGAACAAAATATGGTTTCTGCAAAAAAAATGTTTGATGAAAAATTTCTACAATTCATTAAGACCATCAAACCAAAAATGATTCTTAATTGATTCAAAAATTTTGTTTAAAGATGTTTATTGTTGTAATCAACAAGGCAGTTTGTCAGTTTTTCCGGGTAATCAGGGTGGGTGGTGGATCGCTTGAAGCGCTGCCAATGTTGGCCGAAATCTTGATGGGCTGCTTCGACGGCTTGTTCACTGAAGCGGCCAAGGGAGGAGTTTTGGCGATCAATAAAGTCACTGATGTGGTGAAACACAACATGTAACTTTGGAGTTATATGGCAGTTTGGAAGTGCAACGAAGGATGTCTTGAATTGTTGGATCTTTTCAAAATAATCGAAACTCAGTTCTGATCCAAAACAAGCTCGAACAACGCTGTCAAACTTCCGAAGTGTATCCACAAAGCCAAGAACTTGGAATGCTGAGTTAGCTTCTGCTAGTTGTTGAAGACGGTCCACAATTTTTAGCAATTTTCGGCACTCATTTCCTTCAAACTGCCCACCATGGTAAGGACTCTGAGCAATGTTGAGGGAAGATGGCCATGCCTTAGCTTCAGGCCACACACCTTTAAGCATTTTGTAAAGGAGGTTGACAACACCTAGAAGAAGGTGCAACTCAGGGGGAGGAATGATGTCCAAGACGAGTTTGTCATTTGGTCCATTGATGATCGGGTAATGGATGACATTGCCAGACAATTTAGCTTTGGCATGCACTCCACCAGACCGCCTGAAAGATTCGAAACTTTTCCTAAGGGAGCCCAAAGTTCGAAATGTTCCTGCATTTTCAAGGTTGTTTGCATCAATGTCACACCAGGCCCAGGGGTGTGAGCTGGAGTGAGCCTGTAGGCCACAGAGAATGTTGGCCAATTTCAGATTGCATGCAATGAAAAGATTCACAGCATCGCAACCAACAAGTGCCCATACTTGGTGAACACTTTCATATGTTTCTGGAAACTCTTCAACAACAGCTAGTAGCATCTGACGTGTCACTCCAGTGTCTTTGGCAACTCGCTGCGTCAAGGATCTTTTAGCAGGTGAACTTTTAGATTCCTTATTTACTGCAGAGCTCTCCTCAACAATCGTAAGACAAAATTTCATAAACCCCTTGCCTCCATCAATGCCAAGCTTGACCAGGGGCTCAGAAGAAATATTCCGAGAGGTAAGAACTCTGTTGAGAAGATCCGACAAGCTCTTACAGTGAGCAACTATAAAATCTCTAGAGTCCCCTTTAGTGCTTGACCCCTTGATTTGTGTGTGTGTGAAGAACTCACTGAGCTGTTGTCCAACAGCTAGGAACTTTGATGCAAAGTTAGGCTCAACTAGTTTTCCAACTGATGCTTGGTTAACTGTACTGACCAATCTCTTGATGCCAACATTGGACAATCCAGTATTCAGTTGAACATTCACAAGATCTTGAGTAGTCAAAAACGAAGAAGCAGGTTTTGAGGAAGCTCCACTTGGGCCTTAAAATGGAATTTCTTTTTTTTTAAAGGATTAGATTATTTTAGATAACTTACTTCTAAATACAGTTTTTGTTGCTGAAAACTAAAGCCTCTATTTAGTTCCTTCAAAAACTAAAATTCTGATGATATTTGCAAGTAAAAAAACAATCAATTATGGTGAATTTTGAACAATAATAACTTGATGTGAGCTCTGTACTATATATAGTAGTAAATTTTTAATTACCTGGCGTAATGGGAAATGCATGACCTCCAGAAGCCTTAGAAAGACGAACAGTCCCATGGGGTGAGGCTTCCTTGTTTGTGATCACAGTGGCAGCAATCTGTTCGGCAGCCATTGCATCTCGGGCTGCCAAACCCTTATGGTTCTCTCTAAAGGTAAACTGGTTGCAGGTGTGTGCTAAACCTTTACCAATTGGTCTAAGGCAATCATTGCATCTCAAAGGAGTGTTTTTTTCTTCATTTTTTGTCTCATCGAGTGGATGCTTTTCATTCATTTGTAATCGTCCAACTTTACACAAGAGGCAATCACATTCATGACCTCGTGTTTCTGTTCTGACAGAAATAGTTGTGAAGTCAAACAGAGGGGGAAGAGTGATATCTTGCCCTTCACCTTTACGCCTCATCATTGTTCTACAGGCTTCACAAATACCTTTAAGCATAAAAAGTGATTTTCATAAGTCAGAGAAATATTGCTGTACCTCAATGGTTTTGCTAGTAAAGCTGTGGTTTTTATGAGAACAGGCAGTTTAAATAAATCAATTAAAAGCAAGCAAGCTTTTTAATTTCATTGCAATACCATAATAAAACTGATTTCCCTATATACATACAATTAAAATCAACCCTACATTACCTTGAGGAATGTGAGAATCAGCTTTATCAAAACTGACTCCATAGATTTTGCTGATTTGCTCCCACATAAATGCTGTCAGTTGTCTTGAGAATTTTTTAAGACAAATCAGGCAAACAATTTTCTGATTTTCCTCATGAGTTCTAGCATAGTTCGGCATTTTGATTGGCTGAGAGAAATATTTTTTTAAATTTTACATAAAAGAAAGTTTCAAGGAAATACCTTATCTATCAATCTTTGCATAATTATAAATATTTTAGTGCAACTTTTAAACATTCTGTTAGCCCCTAAGGGATTTTTATTTGATGAAAAAGTTTTTTTTCACTTACTTATAGTATACAATGCAAACAATTAAATATACTAATCTTTGATTTATATGGATAACTAATGTGCTTAAAGTAATTGTGAAGTGTACAAATTTGGGTTAAACTTAAGTGCTTAACAGAGCAATAAGATTGGAAGTAATAAAACTGGACCAAAACTAAGTCCTACAAAAAAATTTATAAAATAAAATATGTTTATTATCCCGTAAACTGCTGTCAAAATTTCATACCTTTATCTTGAAAATTGCCGGTGATTTAAGCGAAATACTTTGACAACTGAATTTAAGGCAAAACAATGCAAGTCTTAGTGAACAACAACTTGGAGTCACCTTCAATATAAAACAACATTACAAAATTGACTAAAAAATATGAAAGTATCACTGTTCATTTTAATGTTAAATTTCAAATGTTTCTTACCTTATTACTTAATAAGTTCTTTGAGAATAATGTGATAATTTTCAAGGAAAACAAAAGTGTAAACAGAGATCAACTTGTTAAGAACACAAGTCAATTTTTCAATTTTCATGGTTTTGCAAAATTTTCAATAATGCCTAAAATTTTTTTTATAGAATTAAAATAGATGTTAAAGCCATTTTAAATACTTTTTTACTTTCATGAAGTTCTGTTAAAAATCGTAGCTAGGTAAATCTTGAAAATGCCTTTGGCAATTTAAAACAATGGAGATAAATTTTATAACATTAGTCATTTCAATAGTTGATTGAAATTTTACTTCATAAGATTACTGAACTTAAATAACTGTCCAAAATTCCTAAGCAGTTCCGAATTTAACTTTTTTTTCAAGCTGACTAGAAATATCAATCATATATTTGTAAGACAGTAAGATTTGTTTACCAAACTAGAAATACATCACAGGTTGTCAAAATTTCTCCAAGTGGAACACAAAATTAATGGAAACTGTATAAAAATGACCCCCTCTAATTTTTTAAGCCCTACAACTTTTATTTTATGCACTTTTTTGAAAAAATGGACAACTATGGTGCTATACTCATTTTTTTATTATGATTTAAGAGTTATATTAATAAAGGATAATCCCTTAACTTGATAAGTTTTCTTGACATAGTTCTCAACCACAAAGTCTTAGAAAAAACTTTTTGTTACAAAAGTTGTTGCCCACAACCTGTAGGGCTAAAGTGTAGTGTTGCCTGTTGGATAACTTAGTGGCTCAATGGATGGTAACTTTACATGGTGACATTGGCAAAAAGTGAGGTTTTTGAAAACTGGAATTGCCATAATTTCAAAAGTAAGCAATATTTTGGCCTGAAATTTTATACACATTTTGGCACACATATGGGTAGTATACATGCCCATTTTGGGTAATATCAAAACTACCAAAAAAAATTTATAGGCATTTTTGTATGTTACACCTGCTAGTCCTTTTTAGTATGATTTTTTACTTCAAATCCAATTTATTTTCGCGGACGTCATTACTTGATTTCAAAATTGACATTCCTGGGTGTGGGACTATGTCTACTTTCACCCTAGATAGGTGGCGCTCTCGGGTCAGCTCAAAGTCCAATATCCAAAAATTATTCAGGGGTGATAGATATTCTTTAAATTGTCTAGCAGATGCTTCCTCTTATTACTCAAAAATACTTGCAGTTTGAGAATTAAAATTTTCTTTGTTTACAAACGTTCTTTTACTATAAACACTCTAGGATATAAGATTTCAAAAATACAGAGTGCAGGTTTTTTAATGAGAAATAAGTAAAGGTCTAGTAACAAACTAAATCATTGAATTTTAGTTATGTGCAAGAAAATCACTTTTGTTCTTTTATGGTTGCTGGTAACTTATTTTATGAAAAAAAATTGTTTTGAAAAAAAAATCGATTAGCAAAAACAAATTAAACACTAACCTGCCAATTTCTTGTATATATATTTTTTTGTTAACAATTTCATTATGACTTTAATGTAATTTGTCATATCGTAATCATAAAATGTTTTAGTATTTCTGAGTATTTTTTATAATCGCATTTGTTCACAAATTTTAATTGGTCTTAGAATTTGTTTGTATCCATATATCTAAGCATTTGGTCAAAAGTATCGGCTGTGTTTTGCCGAGAATGTGTCAACCTGTTGCATTCTTAAAATAATAATTCTCTTTCTTAGGATTCAATTGCTTGAAAAAAGTAATTATCAGTTTGCAATATGTAAGTCCGTAAAAAAAAATTAAAAATGCAAGTAAACAATTATATATATCCCTTGAAATGGTATTAAAAATTACTAAAGGTCCTATATTGAACAGCTATCGTACATACATTGGTTTGCCGCCAACGGACCGTTGTTAAAAATTGGCGTTTTGCCGCCATCGGTCCGCTGTTGGACTGCCTTCAGCTTTCAAATAAACTGACCGATATAAATACGATGTGCAAGACAGCACGGTACCACAGCGGGCGGCCGACGTCGGGCCGACATAAGTGCGGATAGCGGTCCTCTGCCGGTCCGACTGCATGATGTTTACTGGGTAGTACTTTCAATTTCAATAATACTTTTAGCAATCTGTGACAGTGGATTTTTGCGTTTACGAATATACTTTTTAAGAGTTCTAAGTTAATTTTCAAAAGTGAAACCAGAGATTTCTTGCAAGTTAGATGAATGATTACTAATGTCATCAGCAATGTGAGTTAAATAATGAATGTTATAACTCATAAAATCTTGTTCACACAAAACAGGAGCAGTGCTTACAAACCAATTTAAAAGCTGTTGTGACTATAACACCAATTCACCATTTTTAAAAAACTTGTCATCGACCATTATGGTCACTGCTACAGATACTGCCAAGAAATGATGATAAATTTGGTGTGAAACAATATCTTTTTGTACAACCATGGCAGAATACAAAAGAAAGCTCTTAAACTCTGTGGCTTTCTATCGCTTAAAGACAGACTTCGTAGTTGTCGGACAAACTCAGATGGCATTTTGCCAGTAAGTTGTAGAAGATACTCTGATATGGCTGCCGTTTCAGCAGTTGCAAGTCTAGATATATTTGGACCTTCACACAAATATGTCAAGATTCTTTTAACTTTACCAAGATATATTAAATGCATTAGGTCTAAAACGAATCCTGAACAACAAGGAAAATTTATTCTTGATAAACTGAATAAACATTTTTGATGTTCTTTGTAAATACATAAACTAAACCCAATATCAGTTCTTAAAGGATAATCTAGTCCTTCAAATATAACACGTCCATTGATATATTGCCAACGAATTTCACAACATTCACATGCATTATAAGGGAGGTCGATTATGTACTTTTTTCAAAATTTTAACTTGCTGTGCCTTTAGATAGCTTGGAAATATTGTCAGGAATTCGGAACAATCTTTTTTTTTTTTCTACTTTACATAAATTTTTCGCAATTGATTAGAAAAATTCATTAAAACGTCAATTTTACTAAAAATGTGTTTAACAATTGAAGGGTATCGTAGAAAACTAGTAGTTTTAAGGTTTTCGACTTCTTAGATCTCTTACTTACATTTACAGTTAGGATATTGTTGTATCGTTACAAAGAAGCAAAATTTTACGCTTAAAAACTGATAAACGAACCTTGTTACATAATTCCTAATTTTTTTGTAAAAATAAAAACTGTGGAGTTGCTGATTTTACTTTGCACCCATCAACTAAATACTATTTTTAGTTATATAACAGTCGAACATACAAGTTAGTGTTATATTTTACAGATTTGCAGAAAAAAGGTAGCAAAAGTAGCAGCTTTGATCCCTAACAGTTTAAAAAGTAAAATACCTTTTATTGAAAAAAAAAAATTTTTAATACTAAAAGCTAATCAAAACTCAATTAAGCTCAATTAAAACCATTACGTTTTTCTTATTATTTTTTTTTTATTCATGTTAGGTTTTATAAAAAACAAATTCAACACACAGCGTAACGCTAACAGCTAAACAAAAGTATATGGATTTAGGCTAAAAAAATTTAGTTTTCAAAATATCCTCATATCCTATTAGAGTGCATTGCTTAGTCTTAGCTATTCCCTAGGTATTATTTAACAATAGTTCCAAGAATAAGCAATTTAAAAATAATTTTTTAACTAAAGTTAGTTTTAGCTTTAGGTAAAATAAAAGACTTTAAACTTAGAAAAATTATGTTATTTATGACACTTTATAATTATTAGCATTTAAGTTTATTATAATACTGTGGATTACAACATAACAGTGTTGAGAAAGTTAAAAACAATAAATACTATATATCGTAATCTTTTTTCGAATAAAACTTTTTCCTTAAAATTCCACTTTTTTGTTTTCCTACTGCTAGCTCATGCCTATTCTGTAAAGAATACGCTTTTTTTGAAAATTCAGAAAAAAGCTTTACAGCACGCTCAACCGACTGACTGTGCAATGGAAAGTCCCAGCCAAGCTCACAAGGATCTGGTTTACATTCAATTGTATTAAGTAGTTCCTGACAAGTTAATCTTTTAGTAGCAAGAGGTTCATAGATCAGTTTTAAGATTTTCAATATTTGGGATTTTCTTAATTCTGATGCCACCATATATTCTATCAACTGGGGCAGTTGGAGGATTTTCTCGACATTTTAAAATCAACCTAACTGCTCTCTTTCGTACTTCTTTCATATCATTACCAAGAAGGGATGAAATAAAGTTTTCTGGGAGAAGACAATACACATTTCTTAAAACAACAGGTCGTATAATGTCTTGTATAGTTTGGCTAAAAGTCTTTTTTTTTTTTAATGTTGTGTATAAAATATTTGGCCCTTCAGTAAAGTTTTTTGATTTCTTAATAGCAAACCAGGTTGGGCCATATTCTGTCTGTATGTACTTAACTATCTCTTTAAGTTCAGGTATCAGGTCGTTCCGTTCTTTCCTACTCTTGTACTTTCCTACACATCTTTTTTCTTTTTTCACAGAGCTCCAATCTATTGGCATGTTTCCTCTTGTGCTATTTCTTGATCTTTGGTCTTTGATGTATTCTCGTTTCTCAAGCGAAACCTAAGAAAATTTAAATAAAATATCGTAAATTTAAATTAAAAAGAAATAGATAAACAAGTAGATTAACTTTTTTGAAGGAAGTTCAAAGAAACTCTATAAAAAGTATTTGATTCTTAACTAACCTTGTACTCGGGCGGACAAACACATACAAAATACTTACTTCTGCAGGTTAGATTTTTGCATTTGACCCTATCATCATGACAAGGAACTTCATCTAAATTACATCTACAGACAAAAATATCGTATAAATTTTCCAATACACTATATGCTGCAATAAGAGGTCCTTTCTTGCATTTTTTTCCATTAATAAATTTCATTGTTTTAAATGTTTTGACCAATTTTGAATAAATTGACTCATTTTTTATTAAGGGCACAAGTTTTTGTTGGGTCTTATCAATTATTGTTTTTAAACTCCGATTGTACGAAATAAAAGTATCTATAAATGTCTCCATAAGTTTGTAAGTCACTTACAGGAAAATCTCTTTTTGAACCTCCGATGAGTTTTTTAGTGGTTTGTCTTGTTTTTGGACCCATTATTTGCAAGTTGTAACCAAAGGACTTTTTAAATTGTTATTAAATTATTCACCCGATCGCTTTTGTTTACAATTTTTCTTTAGAAAACTTTTCTCGCGTCTGCAGAAACTTTTAGTTTCTTTTGAATGACGCATTTATTTTTCAAGTCGTAAAAAATGAAAAAACTGTAGTTATTATCCTAAACGCGAAAAAACTGAAAAAAATTCGTTTAAAAACTTTAATTAGTTCTTTATTAGTTTAAAAAACTCTAGCTATCTGAGGGAACAGGTAAGTCGACTTGAAAAATTGACCTCCCTTAATGCATTATAACCATTATGGCTGAGAGTAGATTTTAAAAATTGTCTTGCTTGAGCATCACAACAGAAATATATCATGGAAAGAGGATATTGCTTCCCTGCATGCTTCACGACACTTAACCATAAAGATGTTAATTCTTTAAAAAATCTGCTTATAACTCTTCCTCAGATGAGCGTTTAGCATTTCCACAAAGTATTGCAACCCTTACGACGTCTTAACCATTGTATGATGCGATCATTATTTACCGATTTGTCTACATTCTCACTTTCTAAATTCGATCTTTCTTTGAAATTTTCAATTGATTCAATTTCATTGAAACATTTAAAAATGCTGATAATGATTATGCCGATAGAAACCAGGTTTATTTATTGCGCAAAGTAACAGTAATTAATTTTCGTTAACAATCTTGAAAATAGCGAATATTAGGGTTTTTAGTGGGATTTTTTTTACAACTTATATTTCAAATTAGACCACTATCCGTTGATTTTCAGGTCTATTTTTTTTAATTTTTCTGAATCAGCATAAAGTTCTCTATCATAATCAATCTTAAAAAAATAATAATAATAATAATAATTAATAATAATGATAATAATCAAAAATTAGAAATCAATAGAAATCAAATGCGGAGCACAACAACAGAAGATGTTGTGCTATAACAGCTATAAATGTTTTAAACATAGCATTATTTACTTTTCAATGTATATAAATTAAAGGTCTGCATCTCGAAATGATTTTGAATCGAAACAATTTCGATTCGATATCGAGAATTTTATTTTTTTTCGAAAAGGCAATCGATTCGATATCTAGAGAAAAAAAAAGAATTGATATAACAATCGATTCGATATCGAGTAATTTCGATATTTCGATTCGAAATGCAATCGATTCGATACTAATCGAGACATATCGAGGAATATCGAGAATAAAATACTATTCTTATTGGGCAAGTCCAAGGACAAGTCCTTTCAAAAACAGACTTAACAGTAAGTGGAAAAGAACCAAGATGATCTACAGGAACACCAACCTAAAAATCCGGTAAAGGAAAAAGGTTATTAGTATTAACCTACGAATCCAACTAACTTGGATTTGGTAATATTTTTTAGAAATTTTGTCAAACCTAATTTAAAACATGTGTAAACCAGCATTGATTATTTTGACTTAAGATAGAAACTCCATCTGTTGGCCATATTGTTGTGCAATAGTTTAAAACATAATTTTTTAGTTTTATGCTATAAATTTATAAAATTAAAATAGGGCAAGTCCCCAAGGACAAGCCCGTTTAGAATTAACCAAATTGTTATGTAACAAATTTTATTAAAGAAAAGTATATAATAAATGAAGAGAATCAAAATAGATGAACGTCAACAAATTATTAGTTAAACTTATAGTATTCAACTTTACATGTTTATAAAACGCAATTGAGTTATAAATTGTAAAGATTTCAACTTAATCTGTTGCCAAAGTTTTAGTTTTAAGTATAAACAAAAATAGTTTATACATACAATTAAGGTTAAATTAGGTATAATATGTTAACCTAAATAAAGAAATTAATGTTAAAAGAACAGTTTGTTAACATATTGCAACTCCATCTGTTGAGTAATTTTTTGTAGAAATTTAACTTTAGTAAAATATTTGATATAAAATTAAATTAAGAGGCCAGTCCTAAGACAAGCCCTTCCAAAAATTGATAAATGGAATTATCAAAAACAGAATTAGCAATTTTAAACATGTAATAACCCATAATGTAATAGAATAATTGTAAAATGCTATTGAAAAATACTTTTTAAACAATTTTAATTTGTGTGTTGGCAAAAATTTTGTTTAAAAGAAAAAAAATTTAAATATATATATTTCGTTCAGTGATATTTAAGTTCTAAATATAATTTCAATTTCCATTTTTACTTCGTTCTTGTAGCATTAATTTAATTTCTAATTTTAATTTTACTTCTTTTGAATCAGTTCTGATGAAATTAATTTCAGTTCAGTTCTTATGAGTTTAATCATTTTAGTTCTTATTTCAGTTACTAAATCAGTTCATATTTTACTTCTATCAAATTTTACAGCAATTAGTAGTCCTAACGACATATTTTTTTTGAAAAAATTAAAGTGTAGTCTTGAAGTCTACGAATTTGGGAAACTTGTACTAGTTACATTCATTTAAAAAAAAATCTTATGGCTCCTTCCTGGGCCTTAAAAAAAGAAAAACTTGCCCCACCCCGGGGTAAGTTGGCGCAAACTATAAAAAAGATTATTAACGTATTAGTGAGTAAAAATGTATAAAAATTATTTATTATTTCTATGAGCTAGTAGCAGTTAGTAGTTTGAATATGAAGCCAAAACAACACCCCACCTTTGTTCCTGGTAACAAAACAACACCCCACCTTTATTCCTGGTAACAAAACAACACCCCACCTTTGTTCCTGGTAACAAAATCCCCTAAAAAAATTTTTTTGTAAAAAAATTCAAAAGCATTTTTTTTGTAAAAATAAATTTTTTCAATATTGTTAGAAATAATTTAAAAAAAAATTAATTTTATAAAGATATTTTTTGTTTTCCAGCTTCCCGTGTGAAAATTTTGCCAATAAACCCTAAAAGCTTTTCAATAAACTGCCTAAAGATCCTGAAAAACGACAACTACTAAAACAGCCTGACTGATAATAGTAAATCAATTGTGACTGGAATATTTATAGTAGTTTTAGTCATAGGACCCAAGATGAAATGGTCAATTAGGAAAGTTCCCTGAGATTTCTGATACTTTTTGATAAAAGACTCTGCAGATAAACGCAATTCGTCAACTTACCCCTGCTGAAAACTAGCCCCGGTCTCCCCTATCATTATTTCAAGAAATAATGTAATACATAAATTTCAAGAAAAATATTTAAACAATTTCTTAACTTAGCAACCATAGTAACCACCTTAGTAACATCTAAAAAAGGATAAAAATAGTCATAAAATAGTCATTCAATGATTCAATTGAGTTATAATAAGAAATTGAAAGAAAATATCTGGTTGAATTTAAATTACAAGTTTTTGTTCAGTTTCGTAAAATTCTCATCTTTTCATTCGATTGCGGCGACCAACAGTTAAAATTCCACAAAGTGAAAATATCCTTTCTACAAACGCCTGTGATGCTGGGGCGGACAGTAAATCTTCAGCCAAAATTGCAATCTTGCTATACTTGCTTTTGTTTTGTTTCCAAAAGAGCAGGCCGTTACTTGGCAGCGCTTCATCACCGCTTATGTCTACCAAATACCTTGACAGCTGACTTGCAACAGTGAGGTTGTCTTGGTTATAAATTTTTCTTTCTTTTGTAAAGATTTTATTTGACAAGAACTTAAAGCGCTTTATGGCAGCAAATTCACATTTAGATCCATTTGACTCAGCAGCAGCTTGTAATTCTTGTTCTACTCCAAATACTTTTATTATATAAATCTTTGCTGCATGGAGCAAGGTGCCCATTTCCGGTGTGAGGATAAAGACAGCAACGGTTGGATCTAACAAACATGCAGCAGATGGAAGAGGATTAAACGTATCTGAGTCCGGCTGCAGAATTGATTGAAACCGTTGACGTAGATCTCCAAGAAGATTCGCTATCAAAACTTGTTGGTAGGATATTCTTGTAAATAGCATTCCAAATTGAGTATAGATGGTAGAACCTGTAAAAGAGACTGGGCATCGGTCTGAAGTATATCTGTTTGTACTGCAAAGGGTTCCAAAAGTGAAGAAATGTTTTGAAGACGAACCCATTCACTTGCTTTGAATGTGTCGATTCCTAAATTTAAGTAAACCGTCTGAAATTAAAGTTTACTAATAACAATTGTAATAACTAATAATTATCATTGATATACGTCTCTTTTTTCCATACTGTTGCAATGTGATTTAAAAGGCAGGGTAAAGTATTTCCGTGTTTTTAGTAAACCTAATTTAAAGACTATATACCCTGTCTTGTTTTTTAATGATAATGACTAATGAACTTCTTACAATTTATTTCCATTTTCGTTTTTTTAGTTTAAATAAGGTAAGACGCAATTTTGTAGACTTAATAAAATTCCGAAAATAATTTATACACACTAATAACGTAAATAATAAAATAATATGTACCAATTTCTATAAGAACTTCATTCACCGATGTCTTTATTTTAAACAGCCGGTCAATCATCTGATATGTACTGTTCCATCTTGAGGTGCAGTCAGTTATCACAGCCTTCTTACACTTGTCAATAAGTTTCTCAATTGCCACACTTGATTTCCTAATTCTTGATACAACTTGTCTCGTTTCTAAGATGGTTGCACTATAATGTTCATAAACTGGTTTTATGAGAAGCTGGAGTGTGTGAGCCATACAGGGCATTCGACGATATGGAATATGATCTGGCAGAAATAAATCAGTTTGTTCTGACTGAGACTGGACCTCTTCCTCATCAGTTTTATGTTCAGACTCATCAGATTCAAACTCATAAGATTCAGATTCGTCAGATTTTTTAGCTGCATTCACTTCCTGTAAGAGCCTGATGGCTTAAATCATATTAGACCCGTTGTCTGAAACAATCAACATAACTTGATTTTCTCTAATACCCCACTGGTCAAGACATTTCTTTAAACATTCGGCAAGCATCTCACCCGTGTGGGGATGTTGGAGTTCTATCAAATTTAGGAAAGCATGTCGTGCTTTATCAATGGTGGTGTCATAGAAACAAGCAGATATTCCAAGAAACGATGCTGTGAGACGCTTCTTCGTCCAACCATCAAGACAAATTGTTACTTTGCGTGTACGATTCATCAAGTCTTTCAGTTGTGCAGATTGTAGAAGAAAACGCTCGTTTATCCGCTTGTTCAGTGTTGCAGACCCTGCAATATAAAATTTAAATCAGTTAAAATTTAATGCACATCAGTTTGTGTTTTTAGTTACTATAGTGTTACATTAATCATACTATAATTACAGGCAAACATTTAAAAATTGTTTAGCATTGAATGAATTTAAAACAATAATTTAAAAATTTAGTTGTGTTAATTGTAACCTGGCAATGTAAATTTTGTGTCAAGCGTTTTTATCATCTTTCAAAACGACGGCTGATCTAGCAATACCATTGGATAGCTGGTATTAACAATCATTTCAATCACGCTATCCTGACGCAATTGACATTTACTTGATTCCGTTGGCCACGCGGTGATTCGGTGTTCAAAGCATTCTCTTATTGTCTGAGTTTTTGTCTTTCCACTATTTCGGGAAGATATAGAATTGCTGTCATCAATTTTACGTTTCAAAAATATTTTTTCTGCATTTCATTTTTTCTTTTCATCCGTGTAACATTTGTGTGTGTCTTTATGCATTCTCTGAATGTGCGCCACCAAGTTACTGGAATTTTTTCCGGCAAGAGATGCGCCACATACGCTCTCATTATTTATGTCCTGTACTAGACAATTGGATTTGTCATTTTTTTCATCGTAAACGAAGAATTTCCATACAGAACTGTCACGCTTCCTACCAGCCAACAACCTTGATAAACTCATTATTCTGTTATTAATTTGCAACTCTTAAGAATCTTTAGATGTTTATTTTATTTTACAACAAAAGATTGAACGCATTGAATTTATACTTAACGTAATGACAAGCACGTTTTGTGGTCCATTGATACATTCTATAATCATTCCAAATATCATCGTTATGGTCAAACATGTGCGCCAATTTTAAAGCAAGTATGCAAAATTTGTAAATTAATTGTCAAAAAAAACTAATTAGTGTATCGAAATTTCTTTTAATATTCAATAATTTTCGTTCGGTAATAATTCCTAATTCTATTCCTATTTTCGTTTTTTGATGCTTATATTCAATTCTATTTCAGTTTTCGTTCTTCAGATATATCCTAATTTTAAATTTTTATTCACATTAACGAAATCAATTATTTTTACTTCTAATTTTACTTGACGTTAATGAAAATATCACTGATTTCGTTTATTATAATTTTTAGGTAAAATATTTAATAAACTAATATTTAAAGCACATTTTATTTTACAATTGCAACTCCATCTGTTGATTAACGGTTTTATAAAAATCAAAATGTTCCGAGGAATAAAGAGACATTTTAAGAATAACAAATTTATTATAGAAATTAAAAATAATAATAGTTACAATCATCTACTCTTGTCAATGAACAAAAATAAAGAAATACTTTATAACCTTACTTAAAATAATGATAAAATGCTATTGAATATTATTTCTAAGATTGTATAGTAGTGTGTTGCTAAAGTTTTCATAGAAAAGTTAAAAAGTTTATAGTTTTACAATGAATTTTGACATATTGTTCAGCTATTATATGCTAACAGATTTTAAAAAAGAAATGTTAAAAGAATATATTGTTTCAAGACTGTAACTCCATCTGTTGTCAAAGTTTTTTTTCATAGTTTAAAAGTTCCAAAAATTTTCAAATTTGAAATGTTCTGAAAAATAATGCAGCATTTAAATACTTACAAATTTATAATACAAATTTATAATATAATAAGTTTAAGCAACTGCTAAAGTAATGGATGGTAAAAATATTGGAAAAAGTCAATAACCTGACTAAAATATTCTTAAAATGACATTGAGTTTATAATCTAAAGATAGTAACACCCTCTGTTGGCAAAGTTTTTGCTTAAAGTTGTAAAGTTCCGAAACAAGCTAGTTCTAATGAATAAAGTAAAAACTCTTAAAATTTATATTATTTCGATACATTTCAATACATATCTAGAAATGCCCAGTAGTTCTGATAATTTTACTTAAAACCTTTGAAATGAAAGAAACCAAAAAGTAAACTAATTGTGTGCTTTAAACAAGTTATTTTATTAATCTCTGTTCTCAAATTCATAATGATATTTTATTAATTAAGAATACTTGTCAAAATTGTCAACAAAAAATTTAAATGTCAGATGATGAACGTCCTGGAGTTGGTGGATGAGAAGGGCCAGCAGTTGGTGTGCAAGAAGGACCAGCAAATGTTGTGGCAATAGACTGAGTAGAGTGTGAGCTATCTAGTGGAACATCACCACCATCATCTTCATCATCATCACCAATGTTGATGACTTCTCGAGAAGACAATCGGTCCAATGCAGATCCAGATATTTTACTGCTAGTTTCTGGCTCAAAAATGGCCCGAGATGGCATTCTTTTTGCAGCTTCTTCAGCCATAGCAGCAAGTCTGCTTTGGTTGTCAAATAGTAGGAATGAAAAGTGATCCTGTCAATGTTTTGCTGAATGTAAATCAATTTTTCCACATTCTCTGGCTGGAGCTTTGTTCTTTTTGCACTGACTATATTACCACCTGCACTAAAAATTCGCTCACATGGAGCAGATGAAGCGGGAATACACAGTCATTTGCGTGCTGCTTCAGACAGCAGAGGAAATCTATCTTTATTATCCCGCCAAAATTCAAGTACTGGCTGTTTGGTAGCTGGCATTGCTGAAAACATCTCCCACTCAGTTTGAATCTTGGACTTTCCGTATTCGTATTCCTTTCCGTATTCGTTGAATTCAAAACGTTCCTCCAGAATGTTTTCTTCGATATCGACAAGGGTTTTATATTCGTCGTATTTTGCAAGATAAATGTCTTCGTTTTTTGACAAAGTGAGAAATATTAATCGATTTCCATTGTAATCGTATTCGATTTCGGTTATACCAAATGAAAACGAAACAGCGTGTTCTAGTGTTATCCAAAAACGATCCAACTCATCATCATTTGGAAGATGATCGACTTTGAGAAACGAGGGTTTACAGATTGAGCGATCTTTTAAGAAGTTGATAAGATGGTGGAAGAAAAAAAACGAAAAAAGACGCATCAAGAGAATAAAACCGGTTCATTACGAATATTTGTTTTTAAAAGAATAAGTTTTACAAATTTTTGAAGGTTGAGTTTCAATAAAGTCTTGAAGTTTTTGCACAGGCACCAACATTAAGTTTAATCGATATTCAATTTGCTTTGATACACCCCAAAGATATGCACAACATCTTAATCGATCGACGAAATCAGTAATGTGTATGGCGGTTTGAAGAAAGACATCAATGGCGCTTTCTATTTCTTTTTCACCGTTTCGAAGCCATGTCGTACGTTCGTCAACATCAGGGCGGCGGCAAAGAGATGGTAGTGATGAAACAGCTAACGACGATCGGCGGACGAACGAAAAGAGCGAACGAATTGACCGAAGAAGAGCTGCAAATCAAAAGGAAAAAAGACAACGAGAGAAAGCGAAAAAAAAAAAAGAGAGACGATGACGGAAGAAGAGCGTTTCGTTTTGAGGGAGAAAGACAGAGAAAGAAAGAAGCTGAAAAGACAAGATCCGTCGAAACGAAGCGAAGAAAACGCGAGAAGAAAGCAAAGAAGGGGAGAAAAGAACGTCGTCCTCGAAGCGGAGCAAAGTCGACAGAAAATCGTGTCGAATTCGACGCTTGGAGAAAAGAGCAAACGTTTTTGGACTATTCGTCGTTGTTCGGCGAAGGATTGTGTTTTTACGCAGCGATGGTCGTTTCTCTGACGCTAAGCAAGCTGAACGTGGATTCGCTCGAAAAATGGAAAGAGTTTTTGAGGGAGCGTTACGACGGCGACGAAGCGGGGGACTTTGAAGAAGAAAGCGAATTCTACGAGGTGTTGGAAGAAAGGCTGAGCGAGAAGCAGATAGAAACTCAGAGAGCGGCGTTGGAAAAGTTGAAGAAACCGTTCGTGACGATCGAAACGTTGAGCGAAATGTGTCAAGATTTCGCGTACGACGAGTATTTCCTCCACCGCAACGTTCAAGTGTGGACGTATCGCGAAAAAAACAACAACGCGATTTACTACATGAAAAGCTTCAAGAGAAAAGCCGTCAGAAAAACGAGAGCCTTTGTCAAGTGTCTTTTCGAAAGCAGAAAAACGCTGTCGGAGGAACGGGACAAGCACAAAAAGTTTCGGACTCGCGAAGAACGAGAGGCGGCCAACGTTCGTTTGCAAAACAGACAGACGCTGAAGATCTTTCTGAGAGATGAAGAAGAAGAAGTTGTAAACCGTTGCACGCACCGAAGCACGATGCACGCCTGTTCCATGCTGACGCTGCGACATTGCTTTTATTACGAAAAATCGCGTGCCCGTTTGCAAAAAATGCAGCAGTGCGAGAAGTGTTCTCTGTTTTTTACTCATCTGAATAATCACTTGCCTTCGTGCGAAGGTTTTTACGCCGAGACGCAGTTCGCTTTTTACAAACACGGTTATTACGGGGAAAACGATTCTTTTTTGGGCGGCAGTCGAGTCGCTCCGCCGTTTTTCATGACGTTCGACACCGAAACCGAACTGGTGAAAAGCGCTCGAAAAAAAACGACGCCGACCACGCGAGAGTTGGGCTCTCAAAGGCCGCCCAAACTTCTTTTTTGGGCGGCAGTCGAGTCGCTCCGCCGTTTTTCATGACGTTCGACACCGAAACCGAACTGGTGAAAAGCGCTCGAAAAAAAACGACGCCGACCACGCGAGAGTTGGGCTCTCAAAGGTACTTTTGTCACACGTTCTCTCTGTTTTGCACGCATCCTCCTCTGGCTCGATTGCTGTTTGGCGAACGTCGCACGGCGGTGACTTGGTACTACGAAAACACCGAAGAGAGCATGTCCCGTTGTCCGTTGAGCAAGCTGCCCGTCAAGATGAACCATCCTTGGCTGAGAGCCGAACGTCGAGCCGCGTACGAAGAGTGTCTTTACGAAAAGGGCGGCGACTTTTCCAATCTGAGGTGCTTCGACATGCTGACGATCGTTTTTGGGAAGAAAACAAAAAGACAAAAACGAAACGATAAAAGCGTTCGTTTGCGAAAATTTGACGGTACTAAAAGAGTATTTCAATTCGAATAACTTTCATAAATACCTGCAACAAATAAACATTCACGCCACCAAATATATGTCGTGCTTGACGAAGAAAAAAGAAACTTGCATCATAGATTTGTTAAGATTGAAATTTGATGTTGATTATATGTAAATAGATAAAAGAAAAAATGAATTTAAATTCTATTTTCGATTTGTTAAAAAACACGAGAGAAAACGTTTGGCAAAGACGTCTTTTCGACAAAATAATCAAGGTAGCGGCAACCAAGAGTCAATTGGACAACTTTTACGCTCCTACCCATCGTTACTTTATCGAACATAGGACCAAAAAAACAAAATTTATCGTCCGCAGAGAGGATTTATACCCCATTACGTTGAATTATTATATATACGTTTTATTATTATTATTCAACCAAAAGGTACAAGTCTCGTTAACAAAATTAAGATTGTTTAAGAATGACAAACAATTCTTCGATTGTTTTCAATTGAAGTTTGATTTCGTCACATCGACAGCGAGAATACAATGCTCGTTTTGTTCTGTTCAACGCTTTCCATAGAACAAACCAACGACTTTGCGAATCGAAACATACTTTTATGTCTTTACGTATTTCGAATAAAAGCGTCTCGTGTAAGCAATCGTCGTTGTAATATCCGCAACACATCCCAGTTAAACATTTCAACTGGGTCCCAGATGGGAACCAACTGGGGAAATTACTGGGACCCATCTGGGTATCCCTTATGGGTCCCATCTTGATTCTGTCAGTGGGATCCAACTGGGTCCCATCTGGGATTAGTCTGGGTTTTTGACGGGAAATCCCATATTGAACCCAGACACTTTTTCATTTACCGCGGGTTTTCTCATTTTTTTATAGTTTGTTTTTCGCAGATTTTCTGTATCTCGAATCTGCGAAATGTGACAATATTTTGATTAAAAAGCGACGCATTTTTTATATAAAACTAAAAAGTAAAGGTTATTTATATTAAATTCGCTGTCAGGACAATAAAATGTATTAGGTCTAACTTAATTTTTACGAATCAATTGAAAAAACAGATTTGAATTTCATGATATTTTTATGCAACAAAAAACTGTTATTATACAATGATTTGAAGCAAAACTGTTCTACTATAGTAATATTCTGCCACAGTAGTTCTCTCATATCGCCACCATAGTCGCATGACAAAAATTCTGCTATAAAGTTTATCGTTTCGCTTCTTTAGTGCTTTCGTCCACTTTTACACTAATTTTATAAATTAAAAATAAACAACAAATTTAAAAATCAAAATAATTTTAAATAAAAATTTTATTTTCCAAAATATTCGGCAAAGAACTATCCGGTGACATCTTTTAATCTATTATTTCCCTTTTTTCGACAATCACTACCACGGTCCCCTGAATTAGAAAACCACTTTGAAAGTTCTGCCTCAACTTGCTTTTTATTTGCATCTTGAGTTGTTGCATTGACTTTCACACTACCTAGAAAAATTTTTTTTTTTTTAAATTTTAGACAATAGCTTGAAGTACACTTCATAGATATGAGTTTAATTACTAAATAAATTTAGTTAACAAAAAAATAAATAAGTCATGACCTGTTGGTTTGAAAAAACCAATGCTAACCCACCAAAAAGTTATAGATTTCTGCTCACAAATTGGAATTGTTTTGATTATGACCATTTCAGGGTCAAAATCAAAACAAAAGTGGGCAAGCTGATTAAATTTTACAATGTATTACAGTGCATATATGCATGCATGCATGCATCATGCATGGATGGATGGATGGATGGATGGATGGATGGATGGATGTATGTATGTATGTATGTATGTATGTATGTATGTATGTATGTATGTATGTATGTATGTATGTATGTATGTATGTATGTATGTATGTATGTATGTATGTATGTACATGTATATGTATAGACTCACTAAACAGAACTTCAAACAAATTCAATGTTTTAAATGGTTGCTTTTGATTTTGTCCAGTAAGATTTAACTTTCTAGAGAGATCATTGCCAAGAAGAAATTTCATTGATCGTTTTATAAAGTTGCAAAGATCAACTCCACCAATTTCAGCTATCACTTTAATCTACACAAAAAGTCTAAAATTAGTTAGAAAATAATTTAAAAAATTAGTTAGATAATTATTGAAAAAATTCTAATAATACAAAAAAATACTTAATGAAAAAAAAAAAAATTATTTGAAAACATTTATCTTACTAACCATACATTTCTTCACTAGAGGATCTACCAACTTCTGATCCATTATCAGTAAATCTTCATGTGTCAAAATAGGTAATCTAATATCTTCTGGAAGCTGACATAAAGTTGCATTTATGCCTTGGTCTCGTTGCCCTAGGCTTTGCAAAATAGCAGAATGGACTTTTAGGGTTTGTTTTATGTCTTCAATTTGTGTCAAAATTGCAGTTAATATTGTGTTAGTCTGACTAGTACTTGCAGCTATAAAATAACAAATAAACATTAATTTTGAAAAATAGACTTTTAGATAATTTTGATAATTATGAAACTTATTAATAACTTATCAATAACAAACAAGTTCAATAAGTTATTAATTTTTTTTTCCTATACTAAAATGAAAAGGAAGATATAAAAGATACATTTTTTCCTGGAAATTTTTTTTCATTATTATACAACTCATGGAAAAAAAAAATTTTTTAGCTACATTAAAAAATTGGCTTAACAATAAATATAGAAAAAAACATAAAAGCTTACTGTTAGCAGAGGAACTGGATGTCGGCATATATGTTTTATTTTCAACAACAGTTGCTAAATCAAGCGCAACTAGCATAATCAAAACATAAATTAAAAAACAAATAAACAAAAATGGTAAAACTTATTAACTCACTATTATGACGAGTAATTTCAATATCACACTCATTCCAATCAGATTGCTGGAAAATATCAGAATGTTTTACTGATAAAAATGAAGGAGGAGCTGGCTTTGGTATAATATGAATTGGAGATGAACATTCTGGTTTGGGTAAAAAAGTAGATTTTTCTAAATGTTTAAATTTTTTGTGCACTGGAATAACTTTCTTGTTCCTAATAAAAAAAAAAAAGAAAGATATATATTTTTATATATATATATATATATATATATATATATATATATATATATATATATATATATATATATATATATATATATATATATATATATATTTATATATATATATATATATATATATATATATATATATATATTTATATATATATATATATATATATTAATATTAACAATAACATCGCTAATACAAAAGATTACTGTTCAATAAACTCTTCACTGCAATCAGAGTCAACTTCGCTTGTATCGCTTTTATCAGCTTGTATAATATTTATTCTAAATATTTTATAAATTATTTAAAGAAATTAATAAATTCTTTGAGTAGAAAAGCAAAGTGTACATAGACACTGCTGCATATATAAACATATAGTCATATATATATAAAGTATAAAAAATAGCATATATATAAATATATTGTATATATAAAACTTGACTAAATGATGCTTTTTAATTCGCATAGGAATATCACTCAGTAAGGTACCATCAGCAATCCAGTTTAATGGAAGAAAATCTGTTTCATTACTCTCATCAAATGAAACTATTGCATAAGACATTTTAATCTAATAAAATAGGCATCACACTCAACCAACAATACGATGGCATATTTTTAATAAGTATGTAATTATTATTAGGGTAAATACTGTAGTAAAAATTATTTGAGTAATTACAACTCAAATAATTTTTACTACAGTATTTACCCTAACATATGCCTTTATATTAAAGTATGTTATACAAGGAATGTAATAAATTTAAAATATTTAATAAAAAAAAAAGATACAGTAGAATGCAATAAGAATATATAAAAAAAAGCAAGTAAAGAGAGAAAAAATTAGTGCAGGTGCATCTGAGGCATAATTACAAATCCATTTTTAAATGGTAACTTTACATATTTACAATCTAAATCTACAATCGAGAATATTTTATTAAAACATGATACCTTCTCTACAAAAAAAATTGAAAGTAAGTCAGAGTTCATTGGATTTGTAAAAAATGGTTGTAAAAGTTCATACTTTTGAAAAACAATATAAGCTTCATTGCATTTGCTATTTGGAACTTGTAAAAAATTTCTTATAACACCTACTTTACCGTTTACTTTAAAACAATCATTAATTGAAGCAAAAAACTTAGCACATTTATACTGTTTAAATTGCAAACAGTGACGATATGATATAGGAACTGGACCTTCAGTGTGAAGCTCTTTAAAAACACTTTTTTTATTATTGCAAACTTGATCTGTGGGATTCAAATGTCCTTCAAAAATATTTCTCACAATTTGAAAACACAAAAACTGAGGTCGTCGCACAAGCTTTTTTAATCTTCCAAGATAACTTTCATATGGAAAAGAAGAAACTTTATCCAGAGCACCATAACGATTAACATCATCTGGCAAATGAATTAAAGAGTGAATATTATAAACGCAATGATCTTTACCATACAATTTACAAAATGTAGCAACAAAATATGTTAGCAACTTTTTAACATAATCAAGATAATTTTCACAAAGCGATGGACTTAAAAGAATACGTACAGCAACAGATAAATCCAAGAAGTTTAAATAAACATCATTTGGCAATGTACCTTTTAAAACTACTGGACCAGTGTATAACAGAAACTGACGTAATTCAGTAGCTTTCCAGTGTTTAAATTCCCATATTGAGCGAGGTTTGCGTGAAAATTCTTTTGGTACATGCTGTTTAAATAAAACTAGTTTTTCTGATAATGTTGTTAATGATGTTTTTGATAAACTTTGATTTTTTTTACTCCCATGCACCCATTGATTAATCATTCTCCTAACTACTCCTAAGCATACTAAATGCATATAATCAAGTGAAAAAGATGAAACCATTCCAAATGATAAATCTAAAAATGGAGATATCATGTTATCAATGTGATGCTTTTTATCTGCTTGCATATGAAAACTTTCATCAGTTCTAAGTGGAGCTGATAAATTAGGAAGAATAATTTTTCCAAACCATTGACCTTTTTGTAAACATCGCTCACAGCTATGATATGCAGTATGAGATTTAATACACTTTAAAAATGCTCTTGCAGGGGCATCACATATTACTGCATCTAGTTTTACAATAAATTTATGACCTTTACTATCCTCAAATGGTGACTTTTCTAGATATTTCATTTCTGCAACAAAGTCTTTCAAATAATCAGTTACTGGATTAGGTTTACTATTACTGCAAAATATGGCAATTGGGAAAACATCTGAAATTTCTTTAAACATTCCAAGAATTGGCCAAATACATGAATTAGAACTTTTAAAAATTGGTATACCATCAATGTTAATATGCAACTTAAGTTCCTTTAATTCTGGATTTTGAGGAACCATTATCAAAAACTTTGATAACCAATATTTAATACCAAAATAAAAGTATTCACCTCCTGCAACATTTTTTATATCAATTTTTCTTTGAGTATGATGAAGACTCCTGGCATTTTTTGGTACGCTTGAAACAAGTGGTTTCAAAATCTGCAATAAATGTGTAGTTGCATTTTGTGAAATATTAAAAGAAACTGCCCAACTTGCTAAGTTTTTATTGAAACTAGTTAAATTGGAGTCATTACTTTCAGAAAAAAAAGTTAAATCACTATCACCATAATCTTCATCAGTTGTATCTGATACACAAGCACAATATTCATTTTTGTCTGAACAACAGCTATTTACTGTGTTTATTGCACTTGCATGGAACTGAGTCATTACATTCATGCTTTTATTCAATGGTGCAAATTCATGCATAAAATTGTTTTGATGATTTGGAAAATCTGTAGTTGTTGTAATAATTTCATGTGTGTTACAAATACTTTCTGATACATTGCAGCTATATTCATGATCATTTGAGCTTGAGTCATTTTGATAACTTTTAACCAAATCTTTGTTTTCAAATTTATGTTGAACTTCTGATAGCAGTTTAGATACAGCAGTGTTTATTTTTCTACGCTTAGTGCGATAATTATATGAAAAAGGCAATAAACTATCCATTATATGATTTTATATTCTAAATTTATATTTTATTTTAAAAAATTCTAAAAATGTATTAAAAAATAAATATATCTAAACAAATTGTAATAATTTTTTATTATTACAGACAAATAAAGTAAAAGGTTAAAACACCTAATAATTTTCGCTATTACTTACTATTATTAACAAATATTTCACAATATAAATAATTTAAACATTTTTTCATAAAAAACCTTATATAGAATATATTACTTATATTATAAATACTGTAACTGATATTATAACTTATAATATCAGTTACAGCATTTATAATATAAGTAATATATTATCAACTCTATAACTTATAGAAAATGTAAAACATTTATGTATTTATAGATAATATTTAAAGTTTAGATATGGCAGTTTAATTAGTAAAACCTTACGATATTTTGCACAGTAACATTGAGATTTGCTTGAAAAAGATAACTTAAAACAAAACACACTAACTTAGTGAGTTAATGTGTAATGGCTTAGTGACTAAGCCATAACTGTAAGCACACCAAACCATATAAACAAATTTGAAAAAATTTCCACATTTGTCTATAGCATTAAAAATAAAAAACATGACTTCAGTTTGATAAAGCATTTTACAAGTCTGTAAAAAAGTAAACGTTGACATACTCTCAAACTTATTAATGGCTATGAAATTCAGTCTGAATTTCAGTCTAAAATTCTTATCTAAAATTTTATTATATGCAGGGCATCTAAGAAATTTGAGAGCATGTCACATTTTTTTTTTTTTTTTTTTTTTGTGAATTCATTTTTTAAATGGATGACTAAATATTGATTTTAACATATTCATACTTTTAATATAGAATTGAAACTGATATGTAAATGTTTTTTACAAAAATACAATAAAAAAACCAAATGAAGTTCCTGTGTATATTTACTCCAAATGCAAGTGTATATTCAATCTAAATCAAGCCGCGTTACACTTTAAAAGAATTTTGCAGTTTTATTTCAATAAAACTTTTTAATAAAAACGATGCCAAAAAATATGCTTTGATTAGAAAATACACGCTACCATTAAACCACGCGTCCTAACTTCAAACCAGCCGTAAATCATTTACGAAGTCCCATGCCAGTCCCAGTAAAAACCCAGATTTTATTTACGGCGTTATTTTCACACCGTATGGGACCCATCTGGCACCCAGAACAAATCCCAGCCGGAACCCAATCCCAGTAATCCCAGCTCAATCCCAGTCAATCCCAGCTGGGACCCAGTTGGGATGGTTAACTGGGATGTTTAAAACGCAACGATTTACTTTTTGTTTGATTTCGCTATTCGTATGGTCGTTTTTTAGTCGTTTTAAAATATCGCAATAACGCGAGTATTTATTATTATCCATTATATTCGCTTTTACAAGTAGTTCAGAAATATCGTGTTTGGATAGCGAATCGATTTTACTCTGAGTCAATTTCGTATAGAATAATTCCATTATTCGTCGATTTCCATAGGTTCTTCTTCGTCTTCGGTTTGAACGATCGGATTCGAATGAACGATCTGTTCATCAATTTCCATCGGTTCCTCCTCAATTTTTTTTATATTTTACTAAACACAAAAATAAAAAAAAAATGAAAAAACAAAGTTAGGTTATTGTATCATATTTTTTATTTTAAATAAATCTTCCATACAATACTGACACATATAATAGTGAAAACTCATTATCTCCACGGATGGACAATCAATCATTTCACGATCGTCAATATGTCCACCGCAATGTCCGTATTTAAAAGGAGATATAATGTTTTCAAATTTCGGCACACCGAACATTTCTATATTGTATGATAGTAATTGCTGCGAATCACAAAAACGCTTTTCGATTGTACCACCTTTATACAATACAACATCGTTCTTATTTATAAACCGCATTAAATATTCCGGTACATCTCTACAACGCATCACTTTAGTCGATGAAAACAAGTTGTTTGAAGTTGTTAGCAGACTGTTTTTCGGATAAAACGGAAGTCTATGTATATATTTCGAGCAAAACACAAAAGCGTTTCTATACTTTGTCGGCATATCATCGTAATCGATGCACGGTATACCGTGAACATTTAACATAAAGCCAAAAGGATCGAACATCCTTGTTAGCGATACCTCCCTTATGCAACAGTGAGTTTTGCTGACTTGAATTCCTTCGGCATCCATTATCCACCATCGTCTTCGAACTTGAAAAAATAAAAAAAATATGTTATTATTACTTTCGTCGTTTTGTCAAAACCCACTTAACGATTCTTTTTCCGACTCGATTTAATTTTTGATTCATCGCATTGTTGGTGTATCAGATAAGCAAAACTGTTATTTGGATTTTGAACATCAGTTAAGAAATGGTATGTTTTCGATTGATCAACAAACCGTATTTCATTTTAATGTGAATTCACTCTCTATGAAATATGCTGCTGTTTTAAAACAATCAAAAAAAAGAAAAAATAACGAGTAAATTATATATTTTTCATTTGTTGTATTATTATATCTTTACATTTGTTGTATTATTATTTATTATTTTCAATTACTGTTTTCACTCCTTGTCCAACGCCAGCACTTATTGCCCCGCTCGCTGCAGCTTTCGCTGTCCCTATTGCAATCGCTCCTGCTTTAGCCGCTAAAGCTGTTTTCGTAGCAATAGCCGCCGCCGCTGCCGCTTTACTAGCGATGGCTGCTTTAGCTGCAATAGCTGCTATAATTGGTGCGATTAAAAAAGGCAATCCTCCTCTTTGTTTTCTTTTCTTATTTCGTTTCTTTATATATTTTTTTCGAAAATGTTTTTTTTTCGTATTAAATTTTCGCGAATTACAAATCATCATATCAATTGACTTCTTCGGGCGACTGCCCAATCTAATGCTTTTTTTCCGTACGTCGAAGAAAGAAACTGATCACCAGCAATTTTTCCCAATCCTAAAAATTTTCCCAAAAATTGAAAAAGTAGATAATAAATCATAAATAAAAAACAAATAAATTTAACAAAAAGACACTTATTCATATAAATATTTAGAGTACAAAGGATAATAAAGTAATGTTCTAATGCCAGTTGTATGCCCATAAAATAGCGGAAAAACTACAAAGTAATTATCTCTTGGTATAAGCATGCACTTTTTAAAAATATTAGTTGCTGGAATAACAAAAAACTCAGCTGACAAATTTTTGACACGGTACACTTGAAATAGTGAAGATTTACAAGGATAGAAATGAAAACTTTTTTGTTTGGAAAATTTACAACATATAATAACATAATCGTAGCTAGTGTCAATTATGTTATCAATAACAATAATTTTTCCATCTGTAAGTAGTGCACAATTGTTGCAGTTATCTAAACAAAATGTAAAACCTGCATAACAAATTTGCGTATACTGTGTGGCTTGATTACCTAACGTTGGTCCGTTGGAATGTTGTTTAGACAGTTTTGGCTGTTGAGAACAAGGCCTGCAAAACACAAATGGCTTTTCACCAAGTTCAGATAAATGCCTGCATATTTGTCTTAAAGGGAGTTTGCCAGTTCTAATCATTTTCTTAAGGAAAAAAATGCGTTTTCTTAAGGAAAAGCCCTGTATTCATCTAGTGTACCAAATCGTCGAACGTCATCACAAATATAGATGAGACTACCTATAGTCTATATAACTGCAGTATCGCCATATAGTTCAGACATTTGGTCAACAAACTCTTTTAAAAGATTTTCTGCATAATCACATTACATATTTAAAGTTGAATTACTTGAAAGAATTGTCACAGCAAGATGCATTAACATGAAGTGATGGTATTGTTGTGGTGGAAGATTACTTCGTAAAACCAAAGGTCCAAGATAGCACAAAAATATCCTAAATTCAGTCGCTTTCCAACGATCAATTTCATTTAAACTTCTTGTTTTACGACTAAATTCCATCGTAACATATTTGGCTATATTTATTAGTTCACACGATATTGCATTTGCAGTTTGCATACCAATATTAGTTAATCGTTTACCACGTTAAAGATGCATTAATAATCTGCGTGTAGAACCAAGACAAATCAAATGCATATATTCCAAAGGAACTTGAGATACTGCACCAATACCAAGTTCAAGTAAAGGTAAGGAAACATTATTCTTGTGATGTTGTATTGTTTTTTACTAGAGAATGAAGGATCAGTGCGTTTTTCAGCGTTTAAAATAGGAAAAGTAATTCTATGATAAACTCTTTCCCCTGTTTGAGTGCACCTTTCACAACCATGGTATGCTGTGTGACCTTTAGTACACTTAATAAATGCATGTGCTGGTGCATCACACACAAATCCTTTCACAATAACCTTATATTGAATACCATCCACTTTAATACCATCTTGTTTAACTTTATTCAATCCTACCACTAAATCATTAAGAAATAATGTTGCAGATGCAAGTTTGCTTCCACCACAAACAAGGGACACAAGAAATGAATCAGTGTTTTTTAAAAGGGCTGATTTGCTCAAAACCCGTTTTTGAGAAAACCAAAAAAAACTCTTTATATCTTTTAATATTAAATATACAAAATGTGTAATATATTTTTAAAAAATATATGCAAGAGTAACATCTTAATACACTTTGATAATTGTTATAACATTTCGTTTGTTAATAATTAATGTATGAAATATCGAAAAATTTGCCCTTTTAAAAAAAATCGAATATTTCAGGAAGGAAAACAAATTAAAACTCCGTAAGAACTACAACTATGTACTTTAAAACAATGTTTTTACGTCCCAGTAATAAATATAATACATATATATAACTAAATTAGCTATCAGTAAGAATTAATCTAGTCCCCCCTCAAAGTCACTATCAGGGAGATTCTCATATTCATTAGTTGGCCAGGAGTACAGCTCGTTATAAAACTCGTTGAATTCTTCAGGAATGAATTGCTTTAATTTGTTAAGGTCTTCCACCTTCATTTTTTTTAGTGTAACTTTGCCACTTGGATGAGCCAAACTATCCACCTGTAGTACAGTACCCGTATGTTTGGACATAAAAAAACCATTAATATTGGTGAATGCCTTAATGTAGCCTTTTTTATCATGCTCATATACAAAATGAAGCAAGTTACTAATTGAAAAGTGAACCTTCTTTTCTTTTGAGGTATTTTTACCTTTGGGTCTGAAGAAATTCAAGATATTTTGTAATGTTTTCGGCTCCAAGCTTTAAAATCAAAAAATTCAGTTGCATCTACAATTTCTTTCACCGTAAACTTTTGTGATCTGGAGCTGCTAATAATAAGCTCGGTGAGTTGACGCATGTGATAAAGACGGTCATGTGTTTTTAAAATATTTGAAATTATACCAAAGTCCCTATCACAAGGAAGGAAACTATGCCCTCTCATTGGAATGAACTGTTCTACTTTATCAAATCTGCCACTGTCAGTTAAATATAAACAAAAATGAGATAAGGTTTGATTTTTATTTTGTCCACCACAGTTGTCACAAAACAAACGTAATGTATTATACTTTGGTAGAAGTGAAATCAAATAATCATTTAAATAAGCCGCAACTTCATTAGGCCCTTTTCTTCCTTGACCTTCATGGTATATATATACATGACTTTTTTCTTCTTTAATGTTATGTATACAAAAAACATTGACTGATAGCTGTCTCATGTAATAAAGTTGTTGGATAGGTAATTTTGGCAAGCTTATCGTCTTCATATAGTCAAATGCCAATGATAGAATGTGCTCCTCCTTTGAGCCATCTTCTGATGTTTCATGTTTTAAAGCATTGTAAAATTTTTTACTCCTGAGCTTGTGAGCATCTAAATCAGTCTGCGCTGCTCGTTTAGCTACATCATTGAGATGTGGTGATTTCAGTCCAAGATTTAATTCTTCACACGTGCAACAAATGTCCACTTGTGGGCGCCCAAACCGAAAGTTAAAATTTGTTTTAAAATGGTTCCAGTAAAAAGAATTGCTCACTTTTAAATCTGGATTTTTATCACAAAAAAGTTGCCACATTAGTTTTACATTTAAACTAGCATTGAAGTAGTATACTTTTTTGCCTGAGTAATGTGATTCCTTGAGTGAAAATGATCTTATGTGATTACTAACAATGTCATAAACATTCTGAGAAAGACAATTAGTAATACCTTTTCCTCTTTTACCTTCAGGGGTTATTCCAATAACCTTAAGGTTCCTTATTCTCCGTAATCGTTTTTCACTAATACTTAAGACAGATAAAAGTGCACTGCAACATATCTTTACGCGTATATTGCCTACAATCACATGATAGGAAAAGCTATTTGGCTGCTTTGGTTTTTCAAGATTCTTTTGATGTGGCACTCTTCTTTTAACTTTAGTGACATCTATCAATCCTTGAATATAAAAATCTTGTTTGTCTTTGTTTTTTATATCATAAAATTTGGAAAAGATATCCACACAGTTAGCCTCTCCAAAGTTTTCCAAACACTTTTTATTGCACCTTAAAAAAGAAACCAGAAAAATTATTATACAGTTAATACAAGCTAGAAAACGTTTTTGTTAAAATACACAGCATTATTTATAATCTTAAACAGAGAACAACATTGCCACTAAAGTTGTAGGAAAATAGACCAAATCATATTAAGAGTATTTGACTTTTTAGTGCTTCCACCTGTTATACTCTCAAGAACTATATAGGCCTAGGCTTACTATAACTAGATTTAACTATTCAGTATATGTTAACAATCTGAAAAAAAAAATCATAATAAAACTTAGGCATATCAAACTTCTATTCAAGAAAGGTTTAATTAGCGATTGCGATTTCCCGGACTTTTTCCATTCCCGGGATAGCGGGAATTATTTACATTGTTCCCGGGATCCCGGGAAAATCTTCCTCAGAGAAAATGTAAATAACTAAATACGCTTTTCTATTTTTCTATTTATTTTTTGTAACTGTTTACAACTTTAAAGTGACTTCTGAGAAAAACCAGTGCATCGAGATGAATGTCGATCAATCTAGTTCTATAGTTGGTAAAAAAAAATCCAGTTGAACTAAACACCCTTTCAGCCTCTACACTGGAAGGACGAATAGTTAAAAGCGCATTATAAAGCATATCTAAGTTATGCGATCTTTTATTAGTAGCTTCAAACAGATTGAATTCTTGACGCATAATTGATTTATTGCACTTGACTTCAAAAACATCTTTTTTTTTTACAAATTTTTCTAATCTGGCAGCCATAGATTCAGATAACTATTGATATATTATTGATTTATATCAATAATACTATTGTTAAATTTTCTATCGCTATCTTTTTCTTTTGCTATATTTTCAATTATGGGAAAAAGTCGACCAGCTATTTCAATCGCTAAATTTATCATAACTGCTTTAGATGGCATGCTAAATAAGTCATCATCCATATCACTTTTTGAAGATTGTGGATTATCTAAAAGTTTTAGTAAACCAACAAGATCTTTTTTTCTTCTTTGACATATTCTTTCAATTAAAACATTTTTAAGATCTTTTGCTAGGTAGCAATCTTGAACATCAAGTTCTTTAACCATAAATTTTAATGTGTCATCAGCTGTTAATAAAGTTGCTTCCCTTCTGCAAATCATTTCAGAACCTAAGACAATAAGTTCCAGACTTTTTGCTAAATTTTCAATTACTGTAAGTTCATCATCAGACAACTTTAGGTTTTCTAAACTGAAATCCACGAGAGATTTAAAAACTGCTTTTTTAACTTTAATAAATCTTTGAATCATGGTCAACATTGAATTCCAACGAGTTTTTGAATCCAAAATTAGCACTAGCTCTTGTCCAAATTCATTTTTAGAATAACGCTTTAAAGAATCCATTTTTAAAGGAGATCTTTTAAAAGTTACAACTACTTTTCTAACTTTAACAAGAACTTTATGAAGCTCAGGAACAAGATCAGGAACTTGGTCACTAATTTCATTTTGCTGATCCTCCTCCTCATCATAATCATCGTCATCATCAAAGACATCATCTTCAATATCTTTGTCATTAGTACTTTGATTATTATTTTTACCTTTTTTTTTATATATTACATCAACAACGGCTAAATGTATTGCGTGTGCAAAACAAAGTTGATATTCAGAAGGCGAAGTATATCCTAATTTTTCCATAACAGAAGCACCATCAGTTGTTATGCAAACTACATCATTTGTAAGACTTACATTAAACATGTTTAATTTTTTGATGAGTAGTTCTAGGCAATCATTTGAATTGTGCGATCCTAACATTGGCTCTAATCCAAGATTAATAAAGCCTTCATTAAAGTGAAGATTTATATTCATAAATTTTCTGCCATGTTTTGAATATTCATCCAAATCTATACTAAACTTGCATTTTTTTCCTTTTATTTCGAGTATCTTTTTTTTATTTTCTTCGACTATTTCCAAATAATATATATATATAAGATTCATGACATCTGTTTTCGATTTAGGAAGAGTGAAGCCTTTATCACGAAGCAACTCACGAATTTGATGATTCAGTTATTGCATTAATAGAAAAACCATCAATCGCAGCAAAACGAGCCAATCGTTCTCCCAATGAAACTTTTTTTGTCATGGAATCAATTGTTAATTGAACACAACGTTTTTTAGTTGATGGTTCTTCTTCTTTATTTAAAATAATATTATGGATTTTTTCTAAATGCCTATTCAATCCAACAGTGGAACCACCTTTGCATAGTAATATTTTTGGACAATGTTTGGATTGTGCCTCGTCTGCTTTTTTAAGATCAAAATAACTCCAAACCTTCGAAGTTTTAAGATTTAAGGACATTTTTTTAAAAATTCCCAATGCGCTGCGATAAATTTCAATATGTAAACAATATAAATAAGCAATATTTCTTATGGTCCGGAAAACAAAAAATTCTGACTTTGGCGGGAAAGTTAAAAAATGTGTGTACAAAAATCCCGGGATCCCGAAAAAAATTTCTCGGGATTCCGGGAAATTGGAATAAAATTTTTCCCGGGAATTTCCCGGGAACAAATTCCCGGAAAGAATCACTAGGTTTAATATGTAAAACCTGTAAATTATTTACTTTAAAGTCGTTTTACTCATCATACCTGTATAAAACAGGTATACTACTATCTAAGTACTATAGCTGGTTTAGACTTAGGGTTAAAATATTTTGAAGTATGCTATTCTATAAATTTTAGATATATAATATATTTAAATTATTTTAAACTTATGCTTTCATGAAATTTGATTAATGTTTCAAAATCTTATAGTATAGTATTTTTTATAATTTTTGTATAGTTTGATGTAAACATTAAATTTTTGATAAGTTTAAAATGATTTAAATATACTATATGTAAATGTATATATAGTGTATATATATTACATATATATATATATATATATATATATATATATATATATATATATATATATATATATATATATATATATATATATATATATATATATATATATATATTACATCGGATATTTGAAACTTACCTGCAAGTAAACTTAGGGTACTTTGGTGGAACTTCATTTCCCTTATGATTTATGTATGACTGCCCCATTAAACGTGCTTGTTTTATTTTATTATGTTTGTACTCACAAGGATAACTTTCTTTCCTCTTTCTAGGACTTGGAATGACGAGATCCATTAAAATTTTTATAATAACAACAACATACAAAAAACTGTTTACATTTTCTGCGTATTGCGCCTAAAAATACAAATCAGCTTGAGAGTGATTTTTTTAAAAAGGGCGTATTTGAAGCAAATTTGCCTTTTTAAAAAAAATGAAAAACTTTCAGGTGGCTTTATTTGTGTAAGAAGATAAAATTTAAACACATTTTTAACATAAATTGATGAAGCTATCATAGAAGGACACAAAACACACAAAAAGTGAATTTCTTAAAAAATGTCAAATCAGCCCTTTTAAAAAACACTGATTCAAATGGTCTTGAAACTAGTTCTTCATAACTAACTATGCATAACATAGACCAGAATTGTGATGAACTTTTAAAAAGTGACAATCCATCAACATTGAATAACAAGTAGCTATCATTACTTTTACTTTTGCTGCATGTTATGGCATGCTTCATCAAGCAAGCTAGTTGTGTTTCAAAACCCATGTAAACATATTCACCGTTACGCCCATAAATATCTTTCATGGCAACAGCACCCGTGCAGTTTTTACTTTGTAAAAGTGTTCTTGAGTCTTTGGGTAGAGAATGATATTTTGATAAAATAGGCAATAAATCCGTCAAGGCTTTTTTTCGAACATTATGCTTAATCGAAATTTAGGTTAAACATCAAACAAATGTCGATTAAATGTCATAATGCCCGATAAGGTCTTTATTCAGCGTTTAAACGCTTTCTAAATACTCCGAATCCATTTAGAATTGATTCCGAAACGTTCAGATTGATTTAAATATCATTTAAAAGGGATCTAAATCCATTTTAAATCAGCAAATGCCCGTAGGGTACCCAGTCGACACGCCGACGTCTATATGATGTCAAAAAGACGTCTTTTTGGAACGTTTAGGACCGGTTCTAAATGGCAACGCTAGATGACGCCTTTATAGGACTTAAGAAGGACGTTTTTTTAAGACGTAACTAAAACGTCTATTTGCGACTTTATTAAGACATTCAGAACTGGTTCTAAATGGCAACGCCAAATGACATCTTTTTAGGACGTAATTCAGACGTCCTCTTTTTACGTCTAAAAGACGCAAATTCACAACTTAAGGACGTTGTTAACAAATACTTGTTGGAAAACTTAGTTGCATGATTACCTAAGGTTGAAATTTATGTTTTCACACCATTTCTTAAGAATAGAAAAGAAAATGATAATTCATATTCCAATATAGTATAATAAGTATTAACAATAATAAGTATTACCATTAAGTACGAACTTTTTAATACGTTTTTGGAAAGAATTTATGTATATTATAAATTTAAAGTATCTCCATCTTCTTCCTCTAGTTCATATCCAAAAATCGACTTTTGGCGTCCTCCACTCTCTTTTCTGTCAGGTGCATGTTTTAAAATACTCCCAACAGAATTTTGAAGGTCTTTTTCGCTGTACAAATCAGGTAAACATTCTTAAACGGAAAATATATATATGTAATATTTACATTTTTTTAGGCAAAAATCATAAAAAAATAAAAATCTTTAACAAAACTTTAAACTTTAGCATTAATTGCTTAATTATGATAACTCAATACCACACAAAATCTTCATCAGATTGGTCTTTCTGAAATTAAGCTTATTTGTTCCAGCCATATTAAAAAGACTCATAATTTTAGTTGACATCACTCTAAAATGCAAAGATTATATATATACACACACACACACACACACACACACACACACACACACACACACACACACACACACACACACACACACACACACATACACACACACACACACACAACCACACACACACACACATAACCACACACACACACACATACACACACACACACACTAAATATATACATAATAAAAAAAAACACACATAATAAAAATTATTTATTTAGTATTTTTACAGAATTAGAACTAAATAGAAATATTCTTACACTCGTCTTTTAAAGGAGAAGTTAAAGTTGATTTTCCCCGTGTCTATTACCTTCAATTTCTTTAATCGTTTAGGAGGAGGAGCTTCAAATTTTTTTTGAAAAGCTTCAAATTGTAAAAGAGTAGGATAAGCTACTGAAAAAATAGTTTTATTTAAAAAGTTATGGTCATAAAACTTAATTTTAGGAAATGCCAAAAAACCGAAAGTCTGTTAACAATTATTTAAATATTATTATAAGTAAAGCAATTTATAGGTTTTTTTTGTTTAACATTTAAAAAAAGAAACTTGATTAATCTTACAAGTGCTTCTTGCTGCTTTTTTTAAAGTATACTTCATTATTTTAGTCTCTTTTTTGAGGGGTTCACTCTTATCCAGTGTTGGTATTTCCTCATTTGACGAAAACTCATAACTTTCACATAACTCCTTATCATCTAAAATAAAATAAACAATAAATTGAAAATAAATTACATATGTATTTTGAAACATAATATAGTTTAAAAAAGCATCACTTGCCATCATAACACTTCACTTTCAGTACTTTAAACTTTTGCCAGGTTGCGTCAGGCTAAGCATGCCCTTTTGCAGCAGATAAAACATTTATCTTTGATGGCCATTACACAAACTGGCTATCTACCCAACATGATGGAATAACACCTTCCTCCTCAAGTTCATATTCTTGCTATACAGCTCGACACCAAGCCATAAGTACTTACTACACAAAGTATAAGTATAAATACAATGTTATATTTAGATATTTTACAAATGCAAAAAGTTAACTAGGTAATGCTCACAAGATCTTAATTGGATTAAAATTTTATTTTTTCTTAAAATGTTAAGTAGAAAGTGTCCAAAGTTATAATTTTAATTTTAAAAAGGTAAAATCTTATAAAATAAGAACAACATTAAAAATATTTCTGACATATATAATAATAAAAATATAAAGTACAAAAATTTCTATGAAATTTTATTTATATGCGAATTAACAGGAATTTTTTTTGTTCATATAATCAATTTTTATGTAAATATAATCAACAGAAACAAAGTCTAAACTCTTTAAATTTCATGCAGTAATGGAAAAACTGTTAAACCACGTTGTTCTGGTAGACAGACACACTTTCTAAGAAAATCATCTTTTTGAAGAATTTTTCTTTTTAATTTTCTATTATTTCGGTTGGGAAAAATTGCAATATTCAACTCTAATGAGTTCATTAGAAAATCATAAAAATTTTCTAGGTACCTTGTCTTGACAACATCGCAAGAAAATGAATCACTATGTATTAAGCCACTACCAAAATGTACTTTTTTTCTCAGATCATATTGGCTCACTTTGGGATTTGTTGTACATATTATTCTAAGACAATCCTGAAAATTTAAGACCTATTGGATAAAGAGCAATTTTGGGAAATAGTTTTAAAGTTTTTAAGTATTCTCTTGTTTTCAATGAATTATTCATTTTTATGGCATTTTTAATATTTATTATACTTCAGTACAAACTTTGATACAAATATTCATTCCATTAGAATATTTGAATATTATGGAATGAATATTCACCACATAATCTTAAACACTGAGATAGAAACAGAGGGCTGAGGGGCAAGAGTCCCCCCCCCCCTCCTTAAAACTTTATTTTTTTATTTAAATTTTGTTTCTGGCTGCCTTAGCCCCCGCTTATTTCTGAAATTACTGCGTTCAACATGTTTTTTTGCACAGGGGTGATTTCAAAGTTAAGTTTAAGAGAGGTTTGCTATTTTTAAAAAAATTATTCTTGACAGTAGTCAAGTCAAGGATGCCCTCTGACTTTGGTATGTGATCTAAATTAAATTGAAAAAAAAAACATTTTCTCATGAAAAAGGTATAAAGTAATCAGTTTTAGATAAATTACATTTATTTTCTGCTCTGCTTTGGTTTTTAGTTAGAATAAAATTATGTCTCTTTACTTGACCATAAACTATCTTTGATGCCTCTGATACTAGCTTCACGGACCTTTCCACTGACTGTGAATTGTTGGGTAAATCTGTAAGAATAGGTTTTTTAGAAGTCTGCAAAGCGTTCTCTAATTCAAATGATGGAATTAGGATAGAAGTTGGAGGTTCAACCTCAATTAAAGAAACATCAACTAAACTACTCCATGTATAAGCGTTAAAGTTAATAGGCATAATTAATTTTGCTTTGATTTTTGGTTTGACTTCAGGACTTACTTCTCTTAATTGCCTTATGTGCAAAACTTGCTTAATAGCTTGAGCCCTTATATCTTTTTCATCATCTTGCAACATAGAATATAAAAAGTTTTCTTGAAGACAGCAATAAGAGTTTCCTTGAAGATTTTGAAAAACAATTTGCTGTATATTATCTGCCTGATTTTTAACAAGCTCTATTGTCTTATGAAGAAGTCTAGGAGCATCTTTATAAAGTCCAGACCTTTTATGGGCAAACCACATGGGGCAATATACTTGGACTATATACTTTGTAATTGTACACAACTCATCTGTAGGATTCTTCGATCTTGCATAAACCATCATTATTCTTAAAGCTAGAGTTAACCATCTGGCATGGTAAACAGGTCCTGGTTTTTTTATTGAATATTTTGGAGATATAAAGCCTTTAGATATTCCAATACAGTACTCGTAAAGTTTACGTTGATCTGTACTAAGATCAGATAAAATATTAGAGTTTACATAGGAATCAATCTCTGAATGAATTGGAACAAAATCAATTATTGGTAAATCATGCAAATCACTTGCAGAAGCTTTTTGACCAATAGGGCCCTTATATTTCTTTGGATCGTTAGTTTTACCATCTACTTCAGCTATGACATGGCGAAGTGGTAACTCATTTTGGTGAAGTACACATCCTATTAAATGGATTCGTCGGTTTAAAAGCTTTTCTAATGTCACAACTAAGCCATTATCTGCACCAGTATTAGCAGAAGTATTATCAAGAACAATGGCTTCCAAACTACTAATGCTGTTGTATTTTTTGAGTATTTTTAGAGTCTCAGTTGCCATTGTAATTCCTGTTCCATTTTTTATTTCAATATGAGTTAAATATTTCTTAGAAAAAGGTCCACTTTCTGCAGTAAAAGTTAAGTGATGTTCATCTTTTACTGTTCTTTTAATAATAGGTTCTGCATATTGATCATATCCTAATATATGTGCTAATGTATTTTTGTCTTTTTTACTATCTACTCCAATGACTTTTAAATGAAAAACTTCTGAACTATGTTTTTCACTAATCATGGTTGAAACACGCTTTTTAGTATCAAATATCTTTTTTTCAGTGATAATTTGTGATCTGTCATTTTGAGTTATAATTTGATAGTCTATCAAGGTAGCAGTTGCTATGGCAGATGTTGCAGCGTCACTAACTTCGAACCTGATAGCAGCTTTGGCAATGTTAGTTAAATCTGTGTAATTTTTTTTACACAGTGTTTTTGCAAAAAACTCATGGTTTTGATTTTTATAATCATCATTATTATCTATTTCTACATCATAAGTTTCACTGATACAATCATTATCTGAATGAAGTGCCATGTCACTTGTTAAATAAATTTTCTCCTTACTTTTTTTTCTTGCGATCTTGGCTGTCTCTTTCTTATCAATTTGGCCTATCTGCCAAGTTCCAAAGGGCCCTCGCTTAACTTTTTGATCCTTTAAATACTCTCGTTCTAGAACTGGAACCTTAAGTTAAAAAAAAAAAATTTATAGCTTAGAGAAAGTATTTAAATAATAAAAAGCATAAAAAATAATTATACAAAAAAAAAAGTCACCTGTTTGCTTTCTTCACAGAGACATACATAGTGCTTGTTAGTGCAACCCTTGCATCGAACATTTCTAAAGGGTAATATGTATAATAAAATATAATGCCATAATTTGAGAAGAAATAAAAAAACTTTACAGCTGTAAAATTTGTTGACAGTTTAGTCACAAATTTGTGTGAACAAACATATTGTTTAATATTGTGGTTTTTTGAAAATGTAACTTCAAACCTGTCATCGCAATTTAAAAGAGGAAGTTCACATCTGCATGTTGATATGTCAAACAACTTTAAAAGGTTATTTTCCAACCAACGAACACTGTTTTTATGTTTTGAAGCTTTAGATCGTTCAGCTGCAATTACTTTTTGAAATGTTCTTTGTAACTTATTTCTTAGAGGTTTTTCCTTCATAAGTGGAAGATTTGGATTCACTTTTTTCCAAATTTTTAAAATTTCTTCACTTACTTTTAAAACTATGGCAGGAGAATCAATTTTTTTAGTTGTAATCATTTCTTTTTCGACCTTATAAGCATATTGAATAGTCTGTTTATATGTTGGAAGGTCACTAACAGGTAGTTCGTTTGGTTGCCCAGCATATCTTTCACTTTCATGTCTAGTTATAATATTATGCGTTCTTTTTCTTGTTGGTTTCCCAGATCCACATTTTGCATTCATTTTTTAATATTTAAATTCAGTCTGAAAAAGATTTTTTATATACTTGTTGTGTAAGATAATATAATATGATAATACCATAAATACAAAAGCAAAATATATGGCTAATATAAATACTTTATCCGTATTAGATTTTAATTATTATTTTATATTATAAAACATCGCAAAAAGTATCCTTTTCCAAACACATTTAAAAATGGCAAACTTGTTGTTATTATACAAATTTAAGACGCGAAAATAACATTTTAAGCGAGGTTCTGTCCTATTTCGCAATACTTAAATGGAACCATGAAAATGTAATTGGTTTTATTTTTCCCAAAATAATGACTAAGTTTTAAAATTTTTTAAATTGCAAATAATTTTATTGAATATAAATAGTACATTTCCCAAAGTGAGCCGAGTGTTGACTTTAACATGGTAGTGGCTTACTATGTATTCTTTCACAAAAGCGACATCATTACCTTGAATAAAAAAACAATTGCCTTTTCTTCCGTTTGATATCTTTGTATACAATGTTTTCTTAGGTAATGATAAAAGCATTTTGGAATTCAAAAAATTTTCATATTTAAAACATGATATTAAATCCAATGAGCAATTATAATATAAATAGTCATCTGGTAATTGTAGCAGATGATGAATGTTATAAACAGTGAATATGGGCCCATAAATGTATTTGCAGTTATATACGAAATGTTTGATAAGTTCACGAGCATATTCTAAATATTGTAAACGTATTTTGTCGTTGTCCTGTAATAGAATACTCAGAGAAACACTTAATTCCCAAATAAGTATGTAGGCAGTATCTGACAAAATTGAAAGAAAAACAACTGGGCCAGTGTATAAAATAAACTGACGAAACTCTGTTGCTTTCCATCGGTCCATATCTTGAAGGCCACGTGGGCGACGAGCAAATTCGCTGGGCATGTATGCATTAAATGTTAAAAGTAAAGTTCAAACTTCACTTATTTGACATGCAGATATTTTTCCACATGGACCATTTTTTAAATGTAGTTGTCTACTGTTGTGATCCGCTTAAGCAATATAACCCTTTTATATGTTTGATTATATATATTATTTTAAGATAAGTCAATAATGATATTTTTATACAACTTTAATATAACGCGAATTCTAATCTCTTTTAAAGTCCTTCTTTCCTATTTTTATGCACGTTTTTTATAATGCGTTCCACATGAACGCACTTACGTAATTTGTATTACATAATTACGTAGTTATCATTCTCAACAGTTCCCCCTGTTTGGGAAAGACTTTTCTTATCAGATTAGTAGATCTTGATACTTAATGATAAAATTTCACAGGTCTATGATTTCGCTTGGGATACGATTTTCTATCAGCTTTCGTTATCATTAACTTGCATTTCCTTTTGTATAAACTCACCAGGTTTTAAAATCTTTTTTATAAATTGTATGTTACGCGCCAACTCGTTTCCTTCTTCATCTACTACAATAACTAAACTTTGCCTTCTTTCTTTAACTATGTATTTCTTGTTTAGATATTTTGAATCTAGTTTTCCTCCACGTTCATGACGTTTTACGAGAACCTGGTCTCCTACTTTAACATCATATCTCTCCTTTGCGTTGTGTTTCTCATCAAAGTATTTTTTTACTTTTGCATACTTTTTATTTTGACTCTCTCTCACTTCTTTATCGTATGGTGATTTTTCAACTATTATTGAAGGAAACTTATTTTTGATGTTTCTATTGAATAACAATGTGGCTGGTGATTTTCCGGTTATAGCATGAGGAGGACATCTATAATTTCGAAGCATACATTGAAGTTCCTCTCTCCAGTTTCTGCCCATAAAGTGAGTTGTTTTTATTGTTTTCGCTATTACTTGCATGAATCTTTCTACTATACCGTTTGCTTGCGGGTATCGCGGAGTTATTTTAATATGCTTTATATCAGCATTTTCAAAATACAATTTTAAAGCCTCACTTTGAAATGGTGGACCATTGTCACTTCTTATTTTGTTAGGATAACCAAATATAGAAAACAGTCTTTCTAGTTTATTTATGATACTTGGTGCTGTTGTGATTTTCATTATGTCAACAAATGGGTATCTGGAATATATATCTTCTATAACAAATAAATACTCTCCTGATGGTAATGGTCCAAATAAATCCATCGCTAATTCATCCCAAACATGTTCTGGTAAAATTGACATTTTAATTGGTTCAGGACCTGGCATGCGTGAGTTGGCCTGACATCCAAGACATTTTTCAATATGTGATTCAATATCACTATTCATAGTGGTCCAATACACTTTTTGACGCAATAATCCTTTGCATTTTTCAACACTTAAATGTCCTTCATGTGCAATTTGTAAAGCTCTTTTTTGAAGAGACTTTGGTAAAACAATTCTTGTTTCTCTTAATATAATCCCCTCATGATCAGCTAACTCATTTTGAAATCTACGATATGGTTCCAGTATTGGGTTGTCATGCCATTTACCAGACACTAATGCATTCTTTACTGTAACTAAACTGATGTCTCTTGCTGTCTCCATTTTTATATCTTCAATTGATATTGATTTGGGTGTCATTTTTTTCATTAAAAAGTTTACATAAGCCGCCACTTCATTTTCATCTGACTCATTGGGTACCTCATTTGGGATACAGTTTCTGAATATAAAGTCTGCAATGTTCTCTTCTCCCTTCTTATATATTATGTCAAAATCATATGCCTGCAATTTGATTTGCCATCTTGCAATGCGTGCATTTATTTTAGAACTGGATGAAAAAATAAACTTGAGCGGTTTGTGGTCCACTACGACCTTAAAGTTTTTTCCATACAGATACAAATGTAATTTTTCAATTGCCCATACCAAAGCAAGAGCTTCCTTTTCTGTAATGCTATATTTTAACTCAGCTGCTGTCAGTGACCTACTTATGTAGCAGATTGGTTTAATTCCAATACCTTCTTTTTGTAAGAGTATTCCTCCTACAGCATGATTACTTGCATCAGTAATTAACTGTACTTCTTTGTGCGGATCATAAAAAGCCAACACTGATTCACTTGATAACTCATGTTTAAGCATATTGAAAGCATCATTTTGTTTTTTGACCCACTTAAATTTTGTATTTTTTTTTAATAGTTCACGTAATGCTGTTGTTTTTTCACTAAAGTCTTTAATAAATCTTGACACATATGTGCATAAACCCAGGAAACTACGAAGCTCACTTAAGGTTGTTGGTGGTCTTGCATTCTTGATAGCCTCTAATTTGTTTGGATCAGGATTAATACCATTTTTGGATATTTCAATACCAAAAAATTTTATCTTCTTTTGAGCAAAAATACACTTTTTTTTATTTAGCTTTAAACCTAATGCACGTGTTTTGATAAACAATAATTCTAACTTCCTTAACAAATCTTGTTCATTTGATGCATATATTATAATATCATCACTAATAAACTTTACTCCATCTATTTTACCATAACTTTGTTCCATAGTTTTTTGAAAAATCTCGAATGAATTGTTAATACCATATACTAATCTTTTGTGTCTATAAACTCCCTCATCTGTTTGAAAATTTGTGATCTTTCTGGACTCGGCATCTAACTCTAACTGAGTATAAGCTTCTTTCATGTCTAACTTAGCAAATATTTTTGAACCGTACATCTCATCTATTATGGAATCCAATGTAGGTATTGGGTATCTTTCGCGTTTAATTGCTTTGTTGATGGTTCTAGCATCAAGACATAATCGTACCGTTTTATTTGCTTTTGGTACAATTACAAAATTACTAATCCATTCTTGCGGTCCTTCAACCTTTTCAATAATGTCAGCCTCTTCAAGACGCCTTAGTTCTGCTCGAATATCTTTTCGAAGGTGATAAGGATAGCGACGTAAATTTTGTGCAATTGGTTGTATGTTTTCATCTACATGCAGTTTGCATTGAAAGTTTTTTAGCTTATCATGTCCTTTGAATATATCTTCATAATCTGAAATCAACTTTAACAAATCATTTTTGAATTTCAAAGTCACTTTACAATTTGCATCAAAATAATGCAAACTATTATCTTTTTGATTTAGTGGAGATTTAATTTCATCATCAATACTTTTACACACATTAAAGTGCTGCTTGGTTTCATTTGATTTAGCCACTGTATTTACACCATTATCTTTGTTGAGCATAAAGTTTCCATTTTCATCAATTTTTAAAATATTCAGCTCCTTTGCTGTTTCAATTCCCATAATATTTCCAGCATTATTTTTATTTACAACATAGATTTTGTTGGTAGTTATTTTGTTTTTTGTTTCAATTTCAGCCTTTAAACAACCTATCAACTTTAGAGGCGTTAAAGCATAGGGAAATATTACTGTTGATGATTTTTTTAGTAATATGTTTTGATTGTGGTTTTTAATCCTTTCAAAAGTGTTTTTGTCAATCAAATTCACACTAGAACCTGAGTCAATAACCATTTTTATTATAACATTTTCTACCAGCACATTTATTGATTTTGTTTTATAGGATTGCCCTCTTTGTTTTGAACTAAATGTTAGGGCAAGCGCTTCCTCTAATTCATTTTCTGAGCTGCTTTCACTTTTGTTTTTATTATTTATCTCTTTAACTTGCTGTATTGCCCTGTAAGGTGTTTTTGAAAAACTTCTGCAACAAATGGCTAAATGATTTTTCTTTTGACATTTATAGCATATTTTCCCATTAGCTTTGCACTCTTTTTGATGTCCAATAAAATATTTTTCGCCACATCGAAAACATAACAAGTCATTTTCTCTTTTACCTATATTTTCACTTTGATTACTTCCTGATTTTAAATCTGTTGCTTGTTTTTGTCTTCTGGAAATAGTTACTTTTTTTAAATGATCAACCACGTCAATCTCCTCTCTGATTGATTTGTTTTCTTATTTGACATTTCTTTTGCTTGTTGTTTTGATATTTCCATGTTGCGACCAATTTCAACACATTTATCAATGTTTATTTCTCTATCCTTGAGAAGTTTTTGCTTGAGTTTCACAGAATGACATTCCGATATAAATTGATCCTTTACTGCCTCAGCGACATCTGAAAACGCACAATATTCGGCTTGTTTTCTTAACCGAGTAACAAAGCTCACAGTACTCTCCTCTTCATTTTGTTTTATGTTCTTAAAAATATATCGTTCATACGTAATGTTTTTTTTTGGTTTAAAATATTGATCGAGTTTTTCACACATTGCATTCTATTGATCAGTATCGTTTCCTTTTAGAGTTTTGTATATTTCTTTTATATCTTTTCCAGCTAAGTGCAACAATAATGCCTTTTTTTGCGCCTCTTGCGTAACTCCTGTCGCCAATATATATAGCTCAAAATCTTCTCTCCATATTTCCCAGCGTTTATCTATGTTTGTTGTATCATTTTCGTTTATAATAAATTGTTCTATACCTGGTAAATTACTAATTGCTTTTGCCATGTTTTTATCTTCGTCGCCAATTGTTGTGATCCGCTTAAGCAATAAAACCCTTTTATATGTTTGATTATATATATTATTTTAAGATAAGTCAATAATGATATTTTTATACAACTTTAATATAACGCGAATTCTAATCTCTTTTAAAGTCCTCCTTTCCTATTTTTATGCACGTTTTTTATAATGCGTTCCACATGAACGCACTTACGTAATTTGTATTACATAATTACGTAGTTATCATTCTCAACATCTACGAACAGTTCCTAAACATACAAGATGCATATAGTCTGATGAAAACATTTCAATAACATTTAAACATATTTCAATCAGGGGAGAAATTTCTTTTTGATGACCTTTATATCCAAATGATCTGTAAACACCATTATCTCTAGGTGGGTAGACAATTTCTTCATTAAACACAACTCTGCCTTCTGTCCAAGTTCCGTGAATGGAACACTTTTCACACGAGTCGTAACCATAGTGAGATATGATACCTTTTAAAAATAATCTTGCTGGAGCATTACACAAGAATGATTTAACAGTTACGTTTATATGTTTTCCATTGCATACAAAACCATTTTGTAATAACTGCCTTAACTCAAAAACAAAATCCATTAAGTAATCAGTTACTGAACTAGGCTTGGTTTCACCACAGTAAATGGTAACAATGAAGATATCAAAACAATCAAAGCAAGCTAATATTGGCCACAATTGTTTACTCGGTGATTTAAACAAAGGTAACCCATCATTATTACAATTCAAAAAAAACTGATTTTATTATTCCGACGTGCGAAAATATATACATAATACCTGGCTGTATTCCAAAATATGCATAACTACCGCCACACTTTTCGTGAATAACTATTTCTCTTGGAGTTTTTAAAATTGTCCATGCATCTTTAGGAAGCTCCAAACCTTGATTATGTAATATTTCGAGTAGCTCATTAAGAGATGTCTTTGTCCAGTTATTTCGAACAGCACATGCTGAAAGTTCTTGACTTAGAGATAGTAAATCCTGAGATTTATCTGGAACCTCGCTTTCTGTGTCGCTAATTGGTATACCTTCTGAAAAACATGATTCTTTAATATCTGATTCTTTTGAATAATCCGAGCTGCTTGTTGATATGCTTAATTTTAAATTATTGCTTTTAACATCTACATCAATTTCAGTATCATTTGTATCATTACCGATATGATTCTTAATTGATTGACTGCAAGTATCTAAATTAGCAAGAACTTGTTTATTTATCGCTTTCCATTAATTAATCCGATACGCCTTAATATTATTCTTTTGCAATTGTAAAATAAGGAATTTGATTTGAAAAAGTTTTAATATGATTTCCAAAGCTTTATAATAATAAAAAATTATCCAGAAAGCCCTACGAAAAATAGTTTAAGTTCAATTAATAAAGGATTCTGGATAATTTTTGTATTGGACGCAAAAAACACTTTCAAAAGACTTTCAGAAAATAAATGGGACTGACGGACGCCAATTGAACGTCAAAAAAAGAAATTATAAAGTAAAAATCAAAATAGGAAAATTTGAAATAATATATTGAATGGAAAAGTTTCACATAACTTATAAAGACATCCCTTTAACAACGCTATTTAAATTAGTGTTCTTAAAACATATTTTTCCACGTTTGCCTTTCATATTCATGGAGGCCATAAAATTGTTTGAAAATGTTCCAAATTTTTAAAAGATAATATAACTGTGAAATGATTATAAAGAAAATTATAATTTTTCAAATATTTAATTTGAATTCATTTGAATTGAAAACATTTTTTGGAAAAAGTAATTACGAATGACATAAGAGCTATCAGTTAATTACCTCAGCATAACTTTGTGTATTCTATCTTTGAAGATGCTCCACCAATTAATTTTAGCTGATTTACCTACAAAAAACATAAAGTAAATCTGACATTATGAAATATATATATATATATATATATATATATATATATATATATATATATATATATATATATATATATATATATTTATATATATATATATATATATATATATATATAAAAATATATGTATATGTGTGTGTTATATATATATATATATATATATATATATAACACACACACATGTATATATATATAACACACACACACACACACACATATATATATATATATATATATATATATATATATATATATATATATATATATATATATATATATATATATATATATATATATATATATATATATATATATATATATACATTTACCTCTAGATTTTATCGATTAACTACTCGAGGTCAAGTGCATTGACACTTCATCCAAATCATTGATAGTTGAACCTTTAAAATGAAATTAATGTTTTATAGTATAAATTATGATAACTCAGGTATTTTTATTTTCAGGTATAAAAACTGAAATTTATATAATTCCAGCATATAAACCAATGCCTACTTGGAAAATAATTAGGCAATTCTCTTTGTTGAAGAAAATCAACATCCTCATTGTCACTTTTTTCTTCTGTGGTTGTAAATTCAAAATTTTCACAATCCTGTTTGCTTTCTGTGGAAAAGAAAAAGTTATAATAGCATTTCTTCTCAGTCCATTATTTGAAAAATAATAACTTTAAGAAATGGACGTAATACCTGAAGAGAATTTAACTTTTATTAATGAAATATTTTGCCAATTCTACTCAGGATTTTAGTGAGCTTTCATTGCGTTCAAAGCTTTGGTAACTGGAGGCCAATAAACTGTTTTATTATCTATCCAAATAGAAGGAATTATACCTTCTTCTTCTTGCAAATCTTTTTGCTAAACAGTTCTTTCCACATATTTGCTTTCGAAAATCTTTTATGAACTATAAATAAAATGAAGAAACCATAACATAAAAACTATTTAAAATTAAATTTGCTGTTAGTAAATAATAATAGCCCTAGCTAAATATGGACTTATAGACAACAAATAATAGCCAACATCGCACCAATTTTTAACTACTTAAATATGATTATTTAATATTATCATTTTTGTTATTATTATTATTCTGGTTTTTATTATAATCTTATTAATAACTATAAAAAGTTGTGATGAAAATTATTAAAGAAAAAAATCAGAGGTATTGGTATTAAGTAAATTAGATATCATTTATTATTATTATTAAATAAGTTAGGTATAGGTAAATTATATATATTACAAAATAATAAAAACAGCCAAAACAATCAATGAAAAAAAAAACAAGAGCTAAAAATTTAACAAATCTTAACATTTTGCGGTTGGCTTTAATAATGGACTGATAAAAAACTTATTTTATTCCAGTCAAAAATAAGGAAATCAGACACATTGCATTTCTTTTGAAATGACAAAAGTATTAAAATACTATTTGTATAAACTTTTCCCAGACAAATAGCTCATTATAATAAATGTTATGCTTGTACTAGCCAAAAACTAAAAAAGTTAGACATTCACAATTACTAAACTGCTGCAATAAAAAAAATGATAAAAAATATTTTAATTTTGTTTTACTAATTATTTCTATATTGCTACCGTAAACCGGGGTAACTTTGTACCAGTTTTGGTGAAGAAGATACCTTTTTGAAAAAAAGCAACATTTTCCCAAAACTATTTTGATGGTCAAAGTTTTGCATTATTAATGTCATTTAATTAGTAAAATGGTGTATTAATTGTATTCACCATATCCAAGATTTTATGGAAATAATGTGGTGGTTAATGTTACCCGGCAATGGGGTAACTTTGTCATAGTAAATTGTTTTTTTTAGCAAAGGATATAAATTAAGTTTTATTAACCACATTTAATGTAATTTAAACTTACTGTTAGCATTTATTTCAAAAAGGGGTACCTGAAATATGTCAAGAAAGTAAAACAGGGACAATAAAAATAAATATAAACAGTATTAAAGAAACATTAGCTAAAATAATTTGACTTTTTTAAATTATTTTTTAACCCAATGATTTAAAAAGCTTACTAATTTTTTAATTAAATGTCAGAAAAAGCAAAAAATAAGAGAGTACTAAAGAATAAAAAAACAATTTGTAACATAAACTCTGTTTTTTTATGCAAAATTTAGGCATCTCTTCAGAATTCTATCATAAATTCAATAGAGACTGATTCACATTCACATACTGTTTCTGTCTCACTATCGAAATCTAGAGAAATAGATTTTCCTGGTTCAATTTTAAGTCTTTTTTTGGAAATATTTTTTTTATTCTTATTTTTACTTTGTGTAACATCTTTCTTATCACCATCTTCGTTTTTTTTTCTCATTTAATATGTCTAAAAGTCTCTGGTCTAAAGCTTTACGAGGACTCACGATGTTTTCACTTGATAATTTGATATACACAGCATTAGGATTAAATGGCACCAAACCACAAGCTCTCAATCCACTTATCAAATTTTTTCTCGAACATTTATTAATGTATGAAATTATATCATTCAATTTTTATTATCCTATCATTCTAATATTTTAGTTTTAATAAAGCTTACCATATCTATGAAGTAATTTTATATTAGGAACTATATCCCAAGTCTTTTCTGGTTTCTCACATTCCTCCACTGCTTTTTCAAGTTTTCTTCCACGTAGTTTAGGCCAGAAGCAGCTGTCATTTTTATAGAGCCAATTAGTTGGCACAACTGCTACTGTATTTTCATCCAAAAAATGTACTATAGCAAACATGTTTGTTGAATATCAAATCTTTAGAAAGAAAAGATTCATAACAAAAAAATATTATTCTATTCTATTAATTCGATAATTATAAATCAATTTGCATTTTTCTTTAAATGCAAACACATTGAATATTGTTATACTATTACAGTACCATGTAATCATCTGCAATATAATACATTGAAAATTTAATACATCAAAAATGTTACATACTAAAAATAACAATTTAAAAATATAATACACTGAAAATATAATGAAGTTAAATATATTAATTAGGAATAATATTAAAAAAATCTTTACACAAAACAAGATAACTAAGTTAGCTAAGAAGAACTAAGAAGTTATATTTAAAAATTATGAAATGTGCATTAATACATATGTTATTATTTTAGCAAACATGCATACTATCTTAATTATTATATTATAAGATTACTATAAATATAAAAATTTTTAACGAAATAATCAAAATTATTTAAATTTAAGCTCCATAAACTTCAATAAGGTAAAATCACAACAAATTTTTACTATTTATAATGATGTTTATAATAATGTACTAACAACTATTTATAATAATGTTTAAAAATAGTTATGAAAACCAAAATAAAGAAGAATAAAATTTTTTTTTGAAGCTGTTTTTCAGTGTAGCATTGGAAATATATAAAGTTCTGTTCCACTTTCTTGTGTCGGCAATTGCAAACACTTGCTATCAATATTTTCAATTTTTACTGCAATTAAGTCAGCTGTTTCATTACTTACTTTACAAATCCCTAATTTTGATGATGACAATGGATAAATAAATGCATCAGCTATATTGGTGAAACTAGAGCATACTAAAATAATATCATTACTTTTTTTTTAAAATATATTCTTCCCTAACACTATATTTCCATCATTTAAAAAAATGCAGTTGTTTCCTTTGCTTATGGTTATGGTCCATTTCTTCAAGCAAACCATTTTGTATTCTTTTGCACCAATAAAAGTTTTTAATGATGGTCCACTGCTGTGCTCAGTTTTTAGTTTAACCTCTTCACATGGTAAATTATTAGTTACACAATATGATTTTTCTCCTAGTCTACGAGCAATTTGTTGCAACGGAAAGTGTGGTTTTCTAAGTAACTTTTTGATTTTTCCTAGCATATTTTCATAAGGAAAACTGCTAAAGTTATCTAGAGATCCAACTCTTTTCACATCATCTGCTAAATGAATTAATGAATGAACATTATACACTAAAAAATCTCGTCCATATAGGTTTTATCCTTCTATTACAAATGATACTAGTAAATCCTTAGCATAATTAGCGTGTTCAATATCTTGTAAAACCACAGGCCCAATATACAGAACAAACAATCTAAATTCAGTTGCTTTCCAACGCAGCAATTCATCAACAGAACGTGGGCGTCTTGAAAATTCCTTTGGTACAAATGAAGACAAAGAAATCAATTTTTTTGAAAGCTTCAAAACAGTTCTTGGTGGAAGTCTGACATTATAGGGACCTATAGGTCCTTTCCAGTAAAGTAATAGCCGTCGCATTACACCTAAACAAACAAGGTGCATGTAGTCTAAACCAAATTGAGTGACACATCCAACTTTTAAAGGTTTTAGCGGACAGGATTCAGTATGATGATCTTTATGAATCATGTCATCAAATGAAAGATCAGTCCGTAACACAGCATTGGTTTCTGGAAATATTACTTTTTTTGTATGTTCTCCACTTTGAATACACTTTTCACAGACATAATAACCAGAGTGATACTTTATACCTTTAACATATGCTCGAGCAGGAGCATCACAAACAAAAAAATGAACTTTAACAGCATATGTATTGCAATTAATTTCAATTCCATCTTTTTGCAATTTTATCATTTCTTAATAAAGGCCAATTACAAAGGGTTCTTTTACAGAGGCATTTGTAATCATCACAAGTATTGAACAAAAAGTGCTAGATGAACTTTTGAATAATGGCAACCCATCTATATTAAATTGCAGTTCAAAACAAAACAAATTGTTATTCAAAAAACTATTTTTACAAATTTGCCGCAAACCATTCTCAATGCCTTTATGACAGTATTCCCCACCACATACTAATGTCTTAATATTATATTTAAGTAGAGTTTTGAGTAAAGTGCGAGAGTCAACTGGTAATGAAGGAAAATAAGGTTTCAAAATACTTAGCAAAGCAGAAACTGCAACTTGAGAAACTTGGTATTGCACTGCCCAGTAGGAAAGCGAGTCTTTGATAGATATCTCGTCATTATCAGCAATTGAAGAACTAGTGTCTGAGTCATAGTTATTACTATTAATGAAATGATCGTATTTGTCTTTGTGATTTTTTGTGGAGAAATCTAAGTTTTCATTATCAAAACTATCAACTAAGAAATTACTATTAATCGGAAATGTATTATTTTCTACCAAATTCTGACCACACATATTACTTATAAAAACATTTGATGAATTGCTAGATATGGCACAATTAATATTTTCAGAGCTTTTCACATTTGCTTCTTCATATTTATAAACATTGTTACAATCATGTAAATCACTTTGTGTTTTCTTTTTGACTTTTCGATGAATTGTTGAATACGAAGAATATTTTTTATATTTTTTCATTTTTTTTCTATTTTTAAGAACCCTAGCACCATATATAATTTTTAATTATATAACTAAAATTAAAAGCATTGCTTAAATGATGTGTATTTTAAATTAGACATTAACAAAAATCAATTGATACACAAATATTATTATTAACTTTTAATATAATTGTAAATAATCTTTTTAAAATAGCTACTTAAAATTAGAGTTGTTAACAAGGTCAAATATAGCAAGGTTCAGAAAGATCACATGTTCAATTGTGATCATCTGTTCAAAAATAAAAAGATAAATTATATAATGGAAGAAAAAAAAAAAAGGTACTATATAAGTAACTTTTTGATATGGTAAACAAACTGTTACTGTTACAGCAAAAAGCAAAGTTCAAAAAACGTGACAGAATTTTAGCACTAACATCTGTGCTAAAAAAAGTGGAATGTCTATGTACGTATTGGTTATTAATAACATTTAAAGTATTTATAAAGTAAAGTTTTATGTGTGTGTTTGTAAGTGTATTGAATTTATTTTCAAGGTTGCGTGGTTACATAGTATAATCAACACTTAAACTCTGTAATCACACAATACAGAATCTTAAAAATAATTTCAACACACAGTACAAAAATCTTAATAAATAAAAATTATTAATAACCATCAACAAATAAATAAACTTATATTTAAAAGTATTTAATACATCATAAAAATAATTCAATAGTTAAATAAATAACGAACATTAAAGTTTTTTGTTTTAAGACTTATTAACAGGTGATATTTCAAATATATTCAGTAAATTATGACACAATAATAATTTATATAAAAAAAACTAACTTCAACCATGCAAGAATCAAAAATAATGAGTATCACTTTGGTTCAAGCCAACAAACATTCAAATGTGTAATAAATTAAATAGTATATAATTGTTTAATGTTAATAAATGTATAAAAATTGAAACAATTTTGAAGTTTTCTTGCAAAGAAAACCTCCAAACCTTTCTTAACTTAGTTAAACGTTACCATTTTTTAAAATTGCGACGAATTATTAAAAACAAAAATACACCAATATTGGCCGAATATTGGCTCAATCAAGTTGCGGAATTTGTTTTAAAACAAATTTTAATAAAAATTATCTCCTTGAAAACTACATTGGCCAAATGTTGGCCCATCGAAAAAAGGTTTCCTTTAAAAACAGTTTTAAATGTATTGAAATATTACGCCGAAAACAAACATTGGCTAAATGTTGGCCCAACGGGATAAAATTGCCAATGTTAAAACTTGCGTTGGGCCAATGTAAGCTTGCTGTCAGGGATAAAGCTGGGTAGCCTTAGCATATGGCCTTTGTTAACTTAAATAAAACAAAATATGCCTCAGTCAATGAAGGATAAGTTTCCCAATGTTAAATGCATCATTGATTGTCTCGAAATAAAAGTAGCTGTGCCTCAGTCATTGACTGTACATAAATTGCTCTATTCTGACTATAAAAGTCACACAACTGTAATGATTTTATTTGGCATTGCCCCAGGAGGTGGTTTTACTTTTATATCTGCTGCTTACCCTGGGAGTATATCAGATAAAGAAATAACCATTAAGAGTGGACTTTTAAATCAAAATTAATCGAATCATGGTGAAGAAGTTATGGCAGATAGAGGTTTTACTATACAAGATTATTTAAGTCCACTCGGAGTTAAATTAATCACTCCATCATTTCTTCGAAATAATGAACAATTCACTGAAACAGAGGTGATACCAAGTCAGCAAATTGCAAGTTAGCGCATACATGTTGAGAGAATGATTCAAATACTAAAATGTTTTCATATATTCGATAGAGTTATTCCTCTAAACATGATTGGTTCTCTCAATCAAATACTTACAGTGTGTGGAATTTTAACTAACTTTCATGAGCCTATTATAAAAAACTTTTTAGAAAGTAATGAATAAAAATGTGTTGAGACAATAAAAATAATTTAACATTGAATTTAACAATTATACATATAAATAACTACAATTTTTTGTCAGAAATTTATAAATGCATAAACTGTAAAATAGATTCTGCAAATTTCAACAAAATATTTAGCTTCAAATTAAAAATTGTTGTTTATTTTTTCAATTAAGTAAAAGTCCAATACTCTTTTTGTTAGAGTCTCCCAATATACTTTGTCATACGTAATACGATCAATAACCAATCTTTTTGAAGTGTAAAACACAAAATCACACCATGTTTGTGTTGTTAATCCAAGTTGCATTTGGATTTGATCATAATAATTATGGTTTTTGTTTACTAAAATTAATCAAATATTATAGATGGATTTTTCGCTACAAAACTTATATCTTTTGGGTCCAGGTTACTGTATTCTTCGCTGCACTTAATTTCTATTATTCCACAATCATTATAACACCTTACTTTCCTATCAGGTGATGCACCCAAAACAAAATTTTTTTCATCAAGTATCAAACCACATGGTTCTACATCTAGTTTATAGCCAGAGGATTTCATAACGTTTTCTTAATATATTAACGCTATAGGTTCATAATATTGACCATAAAAAAGTTTACATGAAATAAATTGTTTAGCTTAGTTTTGTTTTCACCATGTGTGCCAAACTTTTGAGTCCTTTTGGAGATTTGTTCTCTGACTTGTTACATAAAGATGCAGTGAATCGATTCCTTGTGTAATCAAACCATTTTGAATTTCCATCCTGTTCCCTTGTTTCTTTTTCAATTTGAACTACTATTTCCTTTACTAACTTCATATTTTCTAAAATGTATATATTTTTATAACAAAATATTTTTTTAACATAACAAGTTATAAAATCATAAGTTTCATTAAAAGGGAATGTAGGGTATTCAATGTATTGAACACTGTCTAAATTTTTTAAAGGTGCAGGTAAGTTGTAGTAAACATTGTAACTAGGTGGAACTACAGCACATTGATAGCATAATACAGACCCAAATGGGACACTTCCTAGACTTGTTTTGACTGTTCCTTCTTTTGGTTGATTTAACACATTCAACATATACACATTAACATCACTGTTTAAAAGATTCTTGTAAAGCTCATTTATTTTATTTTCATTTTCACTTTTTCTGTTTAAATCAGTTCTAGTATCATACTTAATTGTGGCGAATGAAGATACTTTTCTTTTCGAGAAATTCTTTTTTTTATTCACTTATTGGTGTTTTATCAAATCTTTTACGACTTTGTGGTATTGACCAAGCACATGTTCTTGATGTACAGGCTTTAATATTGGGAACAGTTTTCAGTTTTTTAACTACCTATTTTGCAACAAGTTTCATCATTGCAAATGCATGTGAACAAGTTCCAGTTTTTCCTGCTGGGCATTCACAAAATGCATACATTACTGATCCATCTAATTTTTAATAGCAACAAAAATCCATCTGTCAATTTTTTTTATGCTAGTTGCACATACTCCTTTTACACAAAATAGTTCAATACTTTGTTTTGAATGAATTGAGGAAAGATCAATATATTGCTCTTCAAGAAAAACTTCTCTAAACTAATGTTTTTTAACTTTTGTAGATTTAGGAAAAAAATTACTATTTACATTTAAAGCATATGCATCAATTTTCTCATCTGAAAACGCAGGAAGTCCCTCTAGACACTTGCTCCATCCAATTTTGGAATTCAAACTTAACAGCTCACATTTTAAATTTTCAGGCAACATAAGAAATTTTTTTATACTTAGTATTTTTATATTTTTACCCATTAAACATGTCTTTTTTGATAACCATTTTTTCGCAAGAGTTGGATCACAAATAATTAAATTCGTTCCATTGTGAAAATACTGTAAAACTTTAACTTGAGAGTCTCGTGAAGTTACTACATCTATAAGAGAATCGCCACGGTAAAGAAGCCACCTTTTTAAATGATAATCTGTATACGTTTGTAATTTTTCTAAATCGACTTTGACAGTTTGTTTATCTATTTTGTTTGTTTACTAACGGTAAACCCTAAGCCTCGACTTGAAACGCGGACGTTTATTTATGAAAAGGTCTATTAGTTTATTTTTGTTTCACATTAAAAACATTTTTTTAACACGTTCGCTGCCAAGCTATTTTAAACTATGGGTTATTTCTTTGCCGAGCCATAATGTCTACAATGATTAATTTTTGCCGAGGCTGTTTTGCGTGGTTTCATTCTCATTGCCAAAGCTAGACATCAACATTTCAATTAAAAAAATAATTTTAATCTGAAATAATTCTATAGTATTTTTTATTCTGAATATAACTGACAAAAAAAAAGCACTACGAGTATACTCGTAGTTTGGCAATGGTGAAGAAATTTTTTTTCTCCAGTGCCAAAGTACTCTTAACATCGTTATGAGTATAACTCATTGCGGTGACTACATCTTCTCAAGATGTAATTGAGAACTTGAAAGTTGTAATTAAGAAACGTAAGATGTAATTGAGAAATAAAACATGTAATTTAGAAGTCGCAATATGTAATTAAGAAACACATGTAATTAAGAAATTTTAAAATATATCTGAGAAACCCAACATGTAAACAAGAAATCGCAATATGTAATTTGAAACATATATTATAAGCTTTTCTCAATTACAACTTTCATCTTCTCAGTTACATCTTACGTTTCTTAATTACAACTTTCATCTTCTAAATTATATCTTTCGTTTCTTAATTACATCTTCCATGTTCTAAATTACATATTGCGACTTTTAAATTACATTTTGTATTTCTCAATTACATCTTACGTTTCTTAATTACAACTTTCAAATTCTCACTTACATCTTGAAAAGGTGTAGTAATGTAGCTTATTTTATGCATTATTATTATAAATAGTGTTTCAATTTTTTTGCACATGCACATTGGCAATTATCATGAGTAAAAAAGGTAATTTATATTTTGTTTTCTTAATTCTAAATTGTTGTGTTTTTTAGACTAGAAGCTAAAATATATTTGAAAACTACATTATACTGTATATTATTAAAAATATGAAAAAAAAAATTTGAAGTACACAATAAGATGTTTTTTAATACATTAAAAAACATTTTAGTGTGCACTTCGAATTTTTTATAAAGTATACTAATTAATGTGTTTTATAGATGAGTAATTTCTTTTTTATAAATAGATAATTTATAAATTTATCTATCTCTTATTAGCTCAATACAGATACTCCACATTTGGATCAGCACATATGATTATGGAAGAATGTGAGGATAGTGAAGATTCGGATTCATTTTTCGCTTATACTACTACGTCTTCGAGCTTGATTGCATCAGAGTCAGATTCTGAAGATGATTAGCAACTTGCATTCGTTGCAAATGATTGAAGTGACAAACAGAAGAGGAGAGAAGAAAATGAAACCCAACATTATTAAAGATTACAATCAATGTATGTCAGGAGTAGATAGGGCGGAAGAAATGGGATTATATTATGATTGCCTAAGAAAGACAATTAGATGGTATAAAAAAAGTAGCACTTCATCTCTTTGATACTTTTTTGATTAATGCTTTCTGTCTAAACAGCAAATATGAAGTAGATAAAACAATTTCCTTGCTAAAGTTTAGAGAAATAGTTGTTACGGATTTATTGGGTGAACGTTTGAATGAAATTGTGCCTCGAATCACCAATAATAGCTTTCACTACTTGTCTTTAATAACACCGAATGAAAAGAAAAAATTCCCAACCAAACCATGTCGAGTCTGCTCTAAAATAAAACGTTAAGAAACACGATATGAATGTGCTGTTTGTGAAAATAGACCTCCGTTATGTATTGGCGAATGTTTTAGAATGTATCATTCAACAGAATAGGTTTACACTTAAATTTTCATGAAATAAAATTAAATAAATATCAATGTTGTATTTTTATCTGTTTTAAGCTATTTCTGTATTTATCTATGTATATATTTTATTTATATATATATATATATATATATATATATATATATATATATATATATATATATATATATATATATATATATATATATATATATAAATACATACATACATACATACATATATCTATGTATGTATGTATGTATGTATGTATGTATGTATGTATGTATGTATGTATGTATGTATGTATGTATGTATGTATGTATGTATGTATGTATGTATGTATGTATGTATGTATGTATGTATGTATGTATGTATGTATGTATGTATGTATGCATGCATGCATGCATGTATGACGAAATCAAGAGATTTGCGGCCGGCAATCGAAAGGCTAGCTAAAGAGAAAAAGAAAGCATAGGAGATTGCTCGTCTTCTGAATGTTCCGTGGCGTACGGTTTACGACTGCTTGAAGGGACTTGAAGAAACTGGTTCCATTGATGATCGTCGACGTTTTGGAAGACCAAAAACTGCAACTTCGGGTAAAATTGTCAAAAAAAATCCACGACAAGATTTGGTACAACCCAAAACGATCGATGAGACAAATGGCCAAGGATGAAGGGATTTCGGAAGGTTCAGTTCGGCAAATCGTCCGCATAAAGCTCGGAAAATACTCGTACAAAATTCATAAAGCTCACGGATATACTGATCGGATGAAAGCCACTCGTTTGGCCCGTTGCAAGGAGCTTCTCAATCAATTCAAGAGGCCGGCGGACGCCTCGACGATTCTCTTCACGGACGAGTGTCTCTTCACTGTCGAGCAGTTCGTGAACCATCAGAATGACCGGATAATCGGTGGAAACGTTCCAGAAGCAAACCAGAAAGGTCGAATTGCTTCAAAGACAGCTCACCCCCAAGCAGTAATTGTTTTCGGAGCGATTACAGGAGACGGCAAGATGCCATTGCTTTTTGTCAATCAAGGAGTGAAAATCAGAGTTCAAAACTACCTGCATGATATTTTAATGACAGAGGTATTAACTTGCACCAATTCACACTTCGGACAGCGGTTTTGGACGTTTCAACAGGACTCCGCCCCAGCCCACAAAGCAACGGTCGTCCAGGATTGGTGCAAAGCCAATTTTCCGGGTTTCATCACACGAGAAGAGTGGCCTCCAAACAGCCCATATCTTAATCCCCTCGACTATTCCATTTGGGGAATTATAAAGGCTAAGGTTGGAGCTGTTCGTCATCCAAATTTGAACTCTCTACGACAAGCACTCGAAAAAGAATGGGCCACTCTTTACGATGATATGGTGTCCGCCGCGGTTGAAGCATTCCCCAAGCGCCTCAGGGCGTTTATCAAGACGAAAGGAGGACTTTTTGAAATCTGACTTGTTTTTGTTTAGTATGTTATCAAGAATAAATGTTTAAACTTTTGGCACATTATGATAGTTCTACGTGTTTTTACGTCTTAAATACTGAGTGCGGAAACTTTTTACGCACCCTGTATATAAATATATATATTTATATGTTATATATATATATAATATAAATATATATATATTTTGTATATATATGTCTTTATATATATTTATAAAATAACAAAAACAAGTAAATTAAAAGGAATATTTTAAAGTTAAACATATCTAAATAAATACGGCTGATTTTTTAGAATGGCTTACTTTATAGAACGCTGTTTATACAAACCAAAAATTTTATTGCTCGTAAAAAATCAGAAAAAGTAATTTCAAAATAAGTTTAAATTTTACTTATATAACATGCAACAAAGGAAAAACAGCATATCCTTGTTTGTACGGCAGATAAGCTGCTTTAAAACCATTCAAGCTGAAAGTTTATATATATTTTGGTCTTCTTAGAGGCGTTTGTTTAAAAGTACATTATGCTACATTTTAAATTTTTGAAGAGCAAGGGACTTCAAATGGATTGCTCATGTCAACCTTGCTGATAACGTCACATAAAAATGTTCACCTCGTTTTTCTAAAGGAAAACTGTCTTCCAAGTAAATTCAGCTACCAAATTCACGACAAGAGATAACAAACGAATGGTCTTTTAAGGTCTCTAAGAGCTTGCTACACTTTTCTATTTCAGTAAGCTTCTTAACTACCAAACAGATAGGGTTGTTAGCGTTTTTTAATATCTTTTTAACTGATCCAAGATAATTTTCAAAAGAGAATGCAGAAATATTGTCAAGGGAGCAATCAAAAAATTTACCATCTTCGTGAAGATGCAGCAAACCATGTACGTTATGAACACAAAAAGTCTTTCCGTAAAACTCAGATGCCTTTTGCAACAAGGTAAATGATGAGTTTTTGCTTAGATAATTTCCTTTCTTTATTCCCATCCAACATTATTCTCACTGCCCATTGGGCCATTTTTTAAAAAAATTAGAAAACGCCTTACCACTCCAAGACATACCAAGTGCATGTAGTCTAAGGAAGATCCTTGAACACATTTTACTTTGATTGAAATTAAATGTGATTTGGTAATTTGATGAGCCTTATATCCCATTTCATTAAATTTTTCATCTGATTGTAAATCTTGTACAGTATGATTTCCTAAGTCACCGTTCCATTCCAAGCTCCTTTAATTGTACATCTTTCACAAGCGTTATATCCATGATAATTAACTATACCTTTGACAAATGCTCTTGCTGGTGCATCACAAATTTGTGCCCTAATAAAAAAATTATATTTCTTTTGTCCAAAATAAATGCCATCTTACTGAAGTTGTTTGTATTCGTTTAAAAAATCAAGCATAAATTCATAAATATTAGATGGTTTAGATTTTCCATAATATATTCCAACAATAATGGCCTTAGAACTTACAATTCTACATAAAATAGGCCAAAGGTTCATTTATGTTGACCTAAACAAAGGTAAGCCATCAATATTTTTATCAGTTAGTATTATTTCGTCTCTAAAAATTAAACAATCTTTGCTTGATGCAGAAATAGCTTTTAATAAACCAGTCTTATCACCAAAGTGATTATATGAACACCACACCTGCTTTCGACAATAACTGATTTTGGAATCTGAAGCAACGCTCTTGTATCTTTCGGAAGATGATGCCCTTCTGCTATCAGTATAGATAACAACTCGTTTATAAAATTGTCGTGAACAACAATGCTTTACTGCCCATTTCGCCATATGGCTGTCAAAAGAAATTTTGTTTTTCTCAATTTTTCTGAGAAAAATACATTATCGTCGTCGCTTTGAGACAGATAATCATCCAAAAAATCATCACTTTTATAATCGTTTTCTGAATTTTTTTCTTCTTCTACATAACAGATGTTTTTTTAAGATTTGGACCCGGATCCCAATCCGGATACGGTTTTAACTTAAAAACAAATAAAAAAAACTATTTTACGCAAGAAGTTTTTATATTTAAAATATATAACCACAGCTAACTTTGTGAAATAAATTCTTTGTAGCATTTCATATCAACAAACTTATTTTAGTTTTCATTTTCATCACGTTTATTATTTTTTTACTAACGTTTTAAAAAGCATAAGGTATCAATAGTATTATCATTTAAGCTACTCCTAAGTTTGATTACAAACAATCCGCATGCACTAAAAGCTCGTTCACTCTCAACAAATGGTGGTTGGATATTTTTTAAACACTAAAATAAAATCTCCAAATTAGAAGTACGTTTTCTTGTTGACTCAAAGACAGAAAATTCTTTATAGAGAGATTTTATACTGAGATCTTCATTATTTAATTCTTGTTTTAGCTCAGCACTTTGTATAGAATTTTCTAGCTGTGTTTTCATATTAAAATTTTCTTTTACTTCGATTTCAAAATCATAGTCAGTATTTTCTTCACAATCTTCTTTGATTGCTTGAGATAAAAGCCTTAGTAAAAGATTTTTAGCTAACAACGTAACTGCTGAATTTTTTGGCTTCACTCTAAAAGCATCTAAAGTACCAGATAATAGAAAACTAGGGTTGTTTAAATATTCCATGAGGTGAATCAAGTTAGGATTTCTAATGCTTAAAACTCTTGTTTTTAAAGCATCATATAAGTGTTTGCTTATGTCAGATTCATATGATTGTAGTTGACTTAAAACAAAACAAAAAACTTTTTCTGCTGTAAGCAAGTTTCAGTGTCGACGGCAAAGTGCTTCGGCTCATAATTTTATAGGCTTTAAAGCCTTAACTAAATCTTTAAGAATCAGCAGCTCTGAATCTGATATTGTTATTGGAGACTGCACTTGGATAAGTGTCCTTTTAATACATTTGCTTAACTTGACAAATCGTTCAACCATATCATATTATGAGTTCTAACGTGTCTTCCAGTCTAAAATAAGTTTAAGTTCATGTCCAAACTCTGATTTTACATGTTTCTGTAACACATCATCATTTTTAACAGGTGATTTTTTAAACAATTTTATTATTGTGCGAACCTTTTTTAAAATTGAAAAATAATCTTTTATAACAACAGTGAACAATGAACTATTTTCAAATACAATATTGTCCAGCTCTTCACCTGGATTAAGCTCTTCACTATCATCATCACTGTTATCGTCACTAATATTATTTCCAAAATTATCGTTTTGGTCTAAAACTTAAGTTGGTTTCACATAAAGTACATCCCCTACTGCTAAATGGATTGCATGGGTATAGCAAATGTGATGTAGTGGATTGATTAAACGGCCGTATTTAACCATAACTGATGCACTATCTGTAGTTGTACTAACAATATGATTATTAAATTCCAGTTTGAATTCACTCAACATTTCACTTACTATCTCATTGGCTTTTTTAGAAAACATACTTCCAACAATACGCGCAACTCAAAGATTGTAAAGGCTTCCATTTGCGAGCACATTAATACTCATATAACGACGTGTTTTAATTGATGTATATTCACCAACAGTTAAACTAAATCTACAATTGTTAGCTTTTATGTCTTTTAATTCAACTGTTAGTTGAGCCTTAATGTCTTTAGCATGATCCAGTAAAATACTTTTAATGGAAACTGAACTAGAAGGTATTTTGTGTCCTTTAGCTAAAGCAAGTTCTCGTAACCTCTTACTTTTAGCAACAATTAAATGTAAGTCCATCAATTGCAATGAGATCTGTTAGTATATTGGCAATAGTATCTTTTGCTTAAACAAAATTTCTGATATCTTTTTGGGATGAACTTTGAGCTTTTTTTGTAGGATGTAATAATGGCATTTCTATTTTATGCTTTATTTTTAGATGCTTTCGCATAACACTTGTGCAGCCTCCTTTAATTGTTACAATGACGCTGCAGGTTTTGCATTGAGCAGTTTTTAATTAGCTTGTTCTTTAAGAAATGCTTCCAAACAGGAGCATTGCTTTAGATTCTTGAAAAGTCATTTTAAAATTGTTTTTCTAAATTGATTTGAAATATTATTATGCTTTAAAGTGCAAGTTTCAAACTACGTGGAGGCTATAATGGTATCCAACATCAACATAATAAAAAGTTTAATGTAAAAAAACAAACGGGAACCGAATTTCTGAGCCAATTAGATCCGGATCCGGATCTCAAGTTAATGGTACGGTTACCTGGGTATTCGGTTCCGGATATTGGATACGACTATGCCCCAACTAAGACTTGTGAAATCAAATAATGCGGTTTTTACGCATAACCGATTCCGTGTCATACTAAAAGATTATTTCACTTACTTTTTGACCTTTACTTATTTTGTCAACGTTGAAATAACGTTGAAAAAACGTTTACTGAACAAAGTTTAAATAGTAACGTTATTTTAACGTTGCGATTTGGTTAACCAACGTTGAAACAAAGCTTCAATCAAATATCAATGTTGAAACAACGATGCTGGCTTGGTTAGCTATTACAATCAACTATTCAATAAGCGATTAGTTTAAGTATATCATTTCTGGCTCCTCTTAATTCAGCTACTTTATTAACAGTTTCTCTTCGCTTTTCTTCTATCTGGTATGCATAGGTCTAATTAGTACTCAGATCTTTATCAGTAGTGAGATAAGTAAGAGGAAATGAGGCTTCATAAACCTTTATAAAATCTGGATTAATTTCAAGGTCTGTAGATATATTTATCATCTTACCAATTGCTCCTGACCATTTGTTGTTACTTTGAGTAGAACCATCAAGGAATTTAATAAGGCTACTTAGCCCTTGTTCCTCATTGTGTAGATCACATGCAATCCAATTAAGTTTCTCACTTATTTTTTTTCTAACTTAGTTTTTTTTTACTGGGAATTTCCTGCCTTTAACATTAACAATGACTTTAGTTTCATCTCTTCTACTATCAAAAAGTATACAACTCAAACGATTATTGGTAAGTTCATTTTTCATCTTTTGTGGTCAAGTTTTTTCCAATTTTCTCCTGTGCTCTTTTAACTTTATCATGATCAATGTCAAGACTAGTATATCCTTGTGTAATACTTTTAGCATCAATATGAGTAACAGTTGCTATATCTGCAGTCTCCCTTAAACCTGTATGACTCCTTACACTTGCTAAAGCTATATTTTTTGGTATTCATGGTGTTATATAAACCAATTTTTTATTTAATTTTTTGCTTATTTAATAAGTACTCCTTTTTCTTTGATTATGGGGTTCTAGAGAGACCTCTTTTAAGTCGCCTTGGGACAACATGAAATCTTTTGCTTGATACAATTTCCTTGCCTTTTTTTGATTATTTTATTAGAGTTGCTTGATTTCCTTCATTCTTCTATATAATCATCTTCAGAACCTAAATCCCACACATTTTACTTGAACTATTCTCATTAAATTCCTTACCAATGTCCTCTTATCAGCCAAATCAGTCATTTTACTAATTATATTACATAATTGTGCATTTAAATGTCTATAACTACTGAAACAAAACACAAAATATTAACTGCAAATAAAAAAATGGACACTGTCTCATTTGAGTCGCCTTGGGCAATTTAAAATCTTTTTCTTAATTTATATATTTCCTTGTCTATTTTTTATTTTTTTTATTTGGGCTGGCTGTTTTCCTATTGTCTTTGTCGTTGTAATAAATGTTTCCTTTTTTTTTTTTTTTTTTTTTTTTTGTATCTATATTTCTGTTATAAATACGTTAATAAAGAATACTACTGCTTTAGGAAAAAACTAAATTAAATTAACCACAAATAAAAGAACTGTAATCAGTTGTAACCACCATAAAGTATATGCCAATCCAAATATCAATAAGTACGCGAGTTTTCCATCGTCACTCTCGGACTGTATCGGAATCATCGCTGACACATTGCACATCCATGATTTGCCGGAATCCGGATTACGCAGTTACAACAATCCTCCACTCACGAATCATTCATACTGTTCTAAATATGGTGGCTTAAGACAGGTTCGACCTGACCTTCGGCTTTTTGTAGAAATGGGGTCAGAAAACAACTCAGGTTGTTCACAAGGTCTCTTGGGACCAAAGTTTTTACTTTCAAACTGTTTACATACTCTGTTGGGAGTAATATCCTTGATAATCGGTTCGCATCTATTATACATGTTATCACTTGGAGCTGATGTTTCAGTTATTTCAGGTAATTGATTGTTTAACAAAGGACTATTCATGCCATCTGCTGCTTTAACTAAAGGTTTAATGCAATCTTTTACGTGACGTTTTACAATCTGATCTATATGTCTAATCTGGATACGACCATCCCATATCAACATTTTATAGTTAATCTTTCCAACTGCCGATACAATAATGGCTGAGATCCACTACTCCACTATTGCAATATTGACTTATATTTCTAAAAATATCTGGAAGCTGTTTTTCGTTGATTTTAGTGATGGCCTCAGGAAGAAGCATCGACAATGGATTTCTTATTCTTCTACCAAATAAAAGTTCATCCGGAGAAACTCCAGTTGTAGAATGTAGTTTTAAGCGATATTGAAAATGGAAGCGACACACGACACAATTTCATCTCAACATCACTCCCTTAAAAAGTTTTTAAAGAGTTCTGAAACGTTTGAACCATTTGTTCTGCTTGACCATTTGAGGCTGGATGATACGGTGCTGCATAGACTGGTTTGATATTATTTGAAGACAAAAACTGTTTATATTCTTCACTTGAAAACCCAGATCCATTATCAATAACAATAACTCTAGCTATACCATGGGTTGAAAACAATCTCCTGAGTATCCTAATTGTTGTTTTGGCTTCAGTGCTTTTCACATTTTTCACTTCGATCCATTTTGAGCAACAGTCTACTTCTAGGAATATTTTCCTATTTATTGAATCTGCTTGATCAATGTGTAACCTCTCCCATGGTCTACTTGGATATTCCCACGGATGTGACTCAGTTAATGGACACTTCTGATTTCTTTGAGAGGTCTCATAATTTTTTTCTTTCTTCTCTATTTCGAAATCGATTCCGGGTCACCAGACATAACTTCTAGCTAAAGCTTTCATTTTACTCACTCCCGGATGAACATCACTCTAGGCACCACTAACAAACAACCTCCTTCTGTTGACAACTCAGAAAACCTAGATGTGTATGGTTTCAGCCCATTTTAATATCTTCCATTATTGATCCCCCATCTAACACTTTATTTAGAACCACTCCTAGTTTTGGATCATTTTATGTGGCTATCCTCAACTGTTTCTCTGTGACAGGGGTTTTTACTAGCTCCATCATAGCCACATAATTTTTTTTTTTGCGTGACTTTCTCTCGATGCATCTAATGGTAAACGGCTTAAACCATCAGCAGCTGCATTCCTTTTACCAGGACAATAAAGCAGTTTATCATCATATGCTGACAGGAGCGGGGCCCAGAGTAATACTATTGCAGGAAGTTCCTTATTTTCTTAAAAAAGCCCCAGCAGAGGTTTATGGTCACTGAACAAAGTAAACTTGTGCCCATATAAAAACTGATGAAATTTTTTTACGGTTTGTAGATTTGGAGTCCTATTATCAATGAAATACCCTATGAAAATCCTTTTTTATTTGGTAATAGCACATGTCTATTGGAGTTCATATTGAGGCAGTTTTAAATCCCTCATTAACATCCGAATGGAAATTTGTATTTCTAAGTATTTATAAACTAAATGATCTAAATTCGGATTTTGTCAGAGCTAATTTCATACAGTAAACATGCTCTGTGAAAAAAGTTCATAAAATAAGAAATGTTGCCAATCATAAATTTAAGTTTTCTTACTTTTATAACTTTTTTCAAAATTTGATTTATTACGATGATTCAAGAGCAAACCTCGAGTCTTATGTACGTATCCAGAATTTTTTCCGTAAAAGGCAGTTGTACAAAACAGAGAAAGTTGTAAAAAGTTTGGGTCATTTGCATGAAAAAACGTGACCAAGAGCTGACTGAAAACTACAAATCAAAAAACCTTCAACAAATCCAGGAAGATCTCGATTTCAATGATGAGAGAGTACCTTTGCTAACTTGTATCTCATACCGATCTCAGAATAGAAAGCTTTGTGATGGTAAAACAACTGCTCTGCCAAAACTTTACCACTTTGAGACAATTTTAATCAAACCTGCAACTTGTTTTTCTAATGCTTGTGAGTGTTTACTCTGCCAAATAGCCAAGCTCAAGGGAAAAGAAAAGCATCTATTACAGCAAATTACAAAGCTCAGAGCCCAAACTCCCACACCAGGATTCTCAAAGTGGTGAAAAACGTTGCACAAAGTGCTTGTCAATTATTGGATATGGGCTTCCTCACAACTGCACTTTAAGAACTCGCCATGAAAATCTGAGGAAAATTGCAACTGCAGATCCCGTAGGAGTAGAGCAAGTTGCATCAGCAGTTTTGGCTTCTAAAAGTGCCTCTCCAAATGGAACCATCAAGCTTAGTCAACCTAGTGGAAAGATGTTGTCTATGAGAAAGGGAACTGATTTGATATTGGTAATTTAATTTAAAAAAACGTTTGAACTTTTCAATCAAATATTTTAATAGGGCTAAATAGGGAGAGGCAAAAGTAAAGTAAGTTAAAAATGCTCCTTTAATATTCTTAATTGATTCTAATTTAATTTACTTAAAAAATAATCTTATTATATTTTGTTCTAAATTAAATTCTCAAATCTTTATCTAGTTTAATCACTTGATTGATTTTGAAATTTCTATTTTTTTTTTTGTTTAGGTCTATCATTAGCTCAGCAACTCTTTAAAGAACCTCTTAAAACGGAAATTATGGTTCAAATAAAGCAGAATACGGGACTGTCCAACAATGGAATGAAAAACTTGGCTCAGCCCTGAATCAAATTAGTCCTCTAAGATTGGTGGAACCAAGTTTCCCTGTAAAGTTTGCTCAAGCTGGCCAAAAGCTTCATGATCAGTTTATTGTCAGCAGCAAAACTCTGGCAGAAAATAGGGAATCATTCCATGTGGTTCATTGCTAACGTCTCAGCAGTCTCAGTTAAGCCTTTAATCAGCTCAAAAATTAACAGAATCTGCCATTTTGGAGTTGGGAATTGATGGAGGAGGCTCCTTTCTAAAAGTAAGCTTCACTCACATTGTTTTGGAGGACAATAAAACGTCCCCAAACATCCCAGTTCAGAAAACTATCAAACTGATGTCTCAACCCTCAACCAAAGCAACAAAAGTAAAGCAACAAATCCTGATAGCACTTGCACGAAACACTTCAGAGAGCTACCATAACGTAAAGGCTATTTTGAATCTCACTCAAGTTCAAGAAGAATGTCAAAAAGATTCTCTCACCATTTCTTGCGATCTCAAGGTGGCAAACATTTTATGTGGAATACAGTCTCACAGCAGCAACCATCCATGTTGTTAGTGTGATGCCTCATCACCAAACCTCAAAAACTGCGGCCACCTGAGAACTTTTGGTGAGATCAGAAGACAAAATTCCGAATTCATCAGAGCAGGAGGAGATATGAGAAATCAAAGGACTTCAAAAATGTTGTTCACTTGCCAATACTCAATTTTCTAGATGACAAGCTCGTCCTTGAGGCTATCCCACCCATGGAGCTTCATTTGCTACTTGGTGTTGTAAATCACTTGATCAAAATTCTTTATGATTATTGGCCCGAAGCCAAGTAATGGCCCTCGTCACTTCACATTCCCATCCAGCCTTTGCATGGTGCTCATTTGAATGGGAATGACTGCATGAAGCTCTTGAGAGGTGTGAACAAACTCCAACTACTTTCTGAAAAGGAAAATTTTGCTCAAGCTCATGGCTTCATGCAAACACTTATTCTATTCAATGATGTTGTGATTTCTTGCTTTGGCCAGAATTTGGACCCTGACTACAAATCCAAGATTGCTCAATTCCAACAGAACTACATTAAACTTCCGATTTCAGCAAAGGTGGGCACCCGATAATTTTTTCTTAATCCGATAATCGATAGTCCGATAGTTTATTTTCTTAATCCGATAATCGATAGTCCGATAATTTTCCAGATTCACCGGTCCGATAATCGATAGTCCGATAATTTTCCAGATTCACCGGTCCGATAATCGATAGTCCGATAGTTCAAAAAAAAGACCAATCCGATAATTTTAAGTCCGATAATTTCCCAGATTTACCGGTCCGATAATTTAAGTCCGATAATCTTACTTAAAAAAATTAATTGATGAAATTATCTCTTCTCTTGAAAGATCTTGTGTATTAATGTTAAAAAATTCCAGAATAAAAAAATTTCCTCTGAGGTTTTTTTTTAACATGTTGACCTCCAAAATGCATGTTCCGATCATAATTATCTCAAAATATCAAAAACATAAATAACTAAATGCATGTTATAGTTTATCTTGTCACCCAAAGCAGTATGCCATGGTGGTATATAGAAAAATTGCTGTCCAGCATATAAAAAAAATAACCACAAAAATTTTTGCATTTGAAAATTTCGACAAAAAAGAGAATGGTAATTTTTCCAACAAATTTTAGAAAGTTGTAAAAAGAAAACGTACAAAAAATTTATTTTAAGAAAGCAAGGGAAGGTTACCCTTGATAAAAACAAGTTTTTCAAAGTTTTCGGCTGTCAGGTTCGACCGCTTAGGCCTCAAGATATCTGAACCATTACTGAACAGCCTCTCCACAGCTGTGGAGGAGGGGAGGGGGGTGTTGTACTTGAGGAACATATCCAACCAGGCAACTCTGTGGAGCAGGGGGAACTGGTCTTTAGAGACACGTAGTTTACTGTTCACTCTGATTCTGTTCCACTCATCGTAAGCTTTTTCAATGTCCTCCTCAAGGACACCCTTTCTTGCCAACAGATCGTCGTCGTCCCTCATGTACTTGAAGGGGTCCTCCTCATCTTCTTTCTGCATCTGGCCAGTCTCTTCACCAGTCTCTTCTCCAGGGCTGGCCCTGATCACCATCTGTCTGACGATTTGCCTCTTGATGTCACCTTTCAAGGCTGGGTTAAGATACCCAACCATACTTAGCTTGAAATGGGGGTGGAGGGCAGTGGCCACTAGAAGGTCCTTATCCTCAAACATCTTCTCAAACCTCCCCTTCAAGGCCACATGTGGATTTTGAGGGTTCTCCAGCAGGTATGTTATCAACGCCTTGGCGGCAACATAGTTAGCACCACTGTCAGTTGTTGTGCTCATGACCTTAGTGGAGATGCCGAACTCCTGGTGCAGGTCGAGCATGACCCTGGCGAGGTAGGCACCAGTTTGCTGGACTTTTATCTCCTTTATGCCCAGGATAGCTTTTTTTCTGTCGAGGTTGACAGGGTCGATATAATGCACTGTCATTCCAATAAAGGCCCTGTTGTGGGCGCTCCAGCTGTCTGCTGTGGTCGCCACATAGCTGACTTTTGCCAGGAGATTGGCCAGGATGCATTTGGCCTCCTCTCCTCTCACGGCTATGTCCCTGCTGAGCTTCCTCCTGGAAGGGACAATGAAGTTTGGATTCAGCAGTTTCAAAAAATCCCTCAAGGCAGGAGAGTCTGTCAGGTGAGCGGGCACAATGTCTTTGATGAAGAAGTTATAGTAGAGGTTAAGGGCCTTTTTCTGGTCAAGTTTCTCTTTCAAAGCGTACTCGATGCTGTTTTGTTTCTTCGCAGGAGGAAGGATCCCGCTTTCTGAAGTGTCACTGAAAAAAAAGAAAAAATTTACAACAAACCTATTTAAAGAGACTTTCTTACTATCAGTGTTCCAGATCAGAAACTTTTTGATATAGATCCATATCCGAAGTTAAGGATCCAGCTCTTAATCTAACCTTTTTACAAACATGTACAGAAAAAAATTGTTCCCTTTTCATATTAAATGGGAAATTCTGTAACATAAAACATGTGAAATTGCTGATAAAAATTTTTTATCATATAACATTTAACATATTTTACAACAGAATCTGTTGTAAAATATGTTCTGTATACAGGTATCTGTTGTATAATAACTTCAGTACACAGGCATCTGTTGTAAAATATCTTCAGTATACAGGTATCTGTTGTAAAATATCTTCAGTATACAGGTATTTGTTGAATAATAACTTCAGTACACAGGTATCTGTTGAACAGACACCTGTGTACTGAAGTTATTATACAACACAACAGATAACTGTATACTGAAGATATTTTACAACAGATACCTGTATCCTGAAGATATTTTACAACAGATACCTGTATCCTGAAGATATTATACAACAGATACCTGTATACTGAAGTCTTTTTTACAACAGATACCTGTATACTGAAGATATTATACAACAGATACCTGTATCCTGAAAATATTTTACAACAGATACCTGTATACTGAAGATATTATACAACAGGTACCTGTATACTGAAGTCTTTTTTACAACAGATACCTGTATACTGAAGATATTATACAACAGATACCTGTATACGGAAGATATTATACATCAGATACATTAATACTGGAGATATTATACTAAAGAAACCTGTAACTATTAAAATTAAATATACCTTGCTCCAGAAGAGTGTCTGCCACGCTTGGAACCGGCGCTCAGGGCAGCAACGAAGGCCGGATAATCCAGAGGGTGCTGTGTTTTTTAGTGGACCTTGAGGTTGTTGTAAGAGGACGCTGCGTAGCTGATATCCTTGTTGTACATTGTGGCCTTGCACTTCATCTTCAAACTGCCTTTGCCTGGTCCAAAGTAGGCTTTGATGTACTCTAAGACAAAGGGCAGGGGCTCGGACAAGCTGGTCCTGCTGGTTCCGCTGTTATGGGCAATCTGGTTGTCCCCCTGACTGGATATGTCAGTCCTGGCTAAAGAAGCGACATTTTCCTGTGTTAACGGGCTGACTTCCCGGCTGGTAGTGCCTTCACAGATTTGCTCTTCATCACTTAGGCTCATGGCGCTAGAAGGCCGCCTTGTAGAAGGGATAAAAAATCTGTCCATTTTAATAATAGCAGACTTAACTGCTGTTAAAAGCACAGAGACACTCAGACTCTTCTGGTGATACTCAGAACGATGAAATGAATGCAGCAAGGACCCAGCGAGAGCGGAGTTACTATTATAAATTGTTCAAATTACGCGCCACCTGTCCAAGAATGCCGCGGAAGGCTTTCTAAATGTCGTCTTTTTCGTGAAAAATACCCCAATTTTAAAATTCAAAATATTAAATATATGAACATTTTAAAAAATAGAAGTCAGATAGTTTTGAGTCTGTCCGATAATTTAGTCCGATAGTTTTGAGTCGGTCCGATAATTTAGTCCAATAGTTTAAAAAAAAAATTTATTACGATAATTTTTCTTTGATCCGATAATTATCGCTTTATCGGAAGTTCAACTTTGCCGGTCCGATAATCGATAGTCCGATAGTTAGGTTAGTCCGATAATCAATAATTTTTTCTTAATCCGATAATTATCGATTATCGATTATCGGAACTTTTATCGGAAGTGCCCACCTTTGGATTTCAGTTACCCCTAAAGCGCATGCAGTGTTTTTCCATGTGCCTCATTTTATCAAGACGAAAAAAATGGCCCCTTCAGTGGGCTGGCAACAGAAGCTTTGCACTCGAACTTCAAGGTTCATTGAGATAGGTACAAACGAGATTCTTCCCACCCTGATTATGCCAAGCATCTCATAAAATGTGTAACTGAGTATAATAGCAACAAAATTTAAGCACTGTACAAGAAAGATCTTTTGCATAATTTATTTCCGAAAAAAATGTTTGAAACATTTGCTTTCCCATGTGTCTTTTCTTAAAGAGTATTCTAATCAATTATCAGAAAGAAAATTAAAGTAGAAAATAAATGAATAAAACAGAAAGTCCCTATTTTTACAGATCTAGTTATGTTTTATAAAAATTTAACAAAAACAAGTACTTTGGTCTTAAAAGCTATCCATAGCGTATATGAAAGAAACACTTTTGGATAAAAACTTAAATGTCAAATAAGTCCGTTGGGTTTTAATGCAGGATTTTGAAATTACTTAATTTGTGCTACAATTAGTATACACAGTTACCACCTAAAAGGGTTTTCATAGATATGAGGACCCCAAATCTACAAACCGTGTCTTAAGTATTTGACATTAGTGGGTCGATGAACATTCTTGACTGCTTCCACGTTATGTACTGTTGGTCTACAACTTTCTTGGCTGATTATAAAACCATAGATTACCACTTCAGGTTGCATGAAAGAGCACTTAGATGCTTAAAGAGTTAATCCTAATTCCTTTAATATTCTTAATACGGATTCTAAATTGCTTAAATGCTCTTTATCAGTTTTTTCCAGAAATGAGTATATCGTCCACTTGTACTTTCATAAATGGTAAACTGCCCAACCTTCTATCCATTTCTCTTTGAAAGATCCCTGTTGCACTATGAACACCAAACTGAAGACGAGTCGGCTTAAATAAACATTGATGCGTATTTACTGTTAGAAATTCTTGTTAGGCTTCATCTAACTGAAGTTGCTGAAATGCCTGGTACAAGTCGAGCTTGGTATATTTCTGTCCACCTGGAATAGTGGCTAACTGATTAATAGTGTTTGTTATTGGATAAGTATTCAGAGGGGCAGCTTGATTTATTGTAACTTGATAATCCCTACATATACGCAACGGACTCAAAGAATCTTATGAATTCTTTAGAACAGGCACTATGGGTGCTGCCCATTTTTAATACTGGACTCTTTTCCTAACCCCTTTGTCTTCCAAGAGATCAAGCTCTTGTTCAATCCTAGTCCTCAAAGCATACTGGTCTTGGATTAAAAAACTTTGGTTGTGCATCCTTACGTAAGGGTATGTGAAATTTAAAATTTTTTAGGCATCCTAAATTATCACTAAACACTTCTGGAAATTTTGCCAATAATGCTTCTACCCTCGAATCAAACCATTAACATTTCTCATTCCTTTACAAAGTTCCACCCATTCTAGGTTCAGTAACTGAATCCAATCTCTTCCCATTAATGTGGGCACATTTCCCTTAACTACAGTCATAGGTAAACTGCAAGATTGTCCTTTATAATCTACTTCAACAAGCCCTATTCCTTCTGGTCTAACAAGTTCTCCTGTATAAGTCTTTAACACCACTTCAAAACTTCTTAGCCTATCATTATTTCCTTTTATTCTTCTGTAAGCTAAAACACCTATTACAGAAACAGCAGCCCCTGGATCAACTTCCATTCCAACCTCTTTAGCATTGATTTTTAAATTAATCATACTTGGTCCATTCACTCTCTCAGATTCCTTACCTATTGAATACAAGGCTAAAAAATCATTTTTGTTTTCATCTGTTTCAGCAGTGCTTCCTTTAGTTAATCCCTCACAAATTTCAATTGGTTTCACTCCTAATTTCTTCTCCTTCCCACCATCAAATTCTTTTTTTTCTGATCAACATCTTCTTTTAATATGTCCAATTCTACTACATGTGTGGCACTTTCAGCTGCGAAAACGGTAATTTTTCCAGGTGACCTGTGTAGCCACATCGAAAAAATTCTCTATTTTCATCAAATTTTTTTTAAGTATCGATCTTCTGTACTCAATCTTGTTCTATAGGGCCTTCTTTTGTACAATGAATAACCTTAGCATCTCTATATATAGTGCTTCATATGCTTTTGCTGTGTCTAGTGCTGTCTCCAATGTTAAGTTTTTGATGGTTAATAACTTTTGCTGAACATTTTCATTGTTTAATCCACATACAAACCTATCTCTTAAGTAATTATTTACTTTCTTACTAAATTCACAATACTCTGATAGTCTGCGTAACTCAATGAAATATTCATTTATTGATTCCACCTCTTTCCTGTCTCGTTTATAAAGCTGAAATCGTTGTGCAATGAGGTTTGGGGTAGGATTTAAATGATTCCTCATTAGTAATATTATCTAAGTAAAAGTTTTATTTAAAGTGTCATTTTTGCACTAACTACGAGTAAGTTTGCACGCAGGTCCATGGACAATTGATAAAAACACTGCTTTTTTCAGTTCTGCATCTTTAATGTCATTGGCCAGAAAATAATTTTCAAACCGTTCTATGTATTCGATAAATCATCCTTTTCTAAATCAAAACTCGATATGTTAGCCAAGTTCATCATTTTTACTTCGTTGCCAATTGTTATAAATACGTTAAAAAAGAATGCTACTGCTTTAGGAAAAGAATCAATTAAGTTAACCACTAATACAAGAACTGTAATTAATTGTTACCACCATAAAATATATGCCAATTCAAATATCAACAAGTACACGTTTTTCCGATTGTCACTCTCGGATTGTATCGGAATTATCGCTGACATTGCACATCCATATTTTGCCAGAATCCAGACTACACAGTTACAACAATTTAACAACATTAGTGGCTGCTATTTGAATAATGTATGTATTGACATATTTAAGGATATCTCTAAAAGTTGGGAGTTCAGATGGAAGAAACTCCAGACCTTTTCCAATCAAGTTATTGAGCTGACAAACTGACTTGCTTTTTGTTTTTAGGGTATTTGATATTTTGATTATGTAGTCAGTTATATTTATTTGAAAAAAAGTTATGCAGTTTTAATTTTTTTAAAAATTATTTTAATAAATAAAGCAATGAAGCATTAATGTTTTAAGAAGCATATTAGTAGAAAACAGAATATTCAATCTTTCATGGTTTCTATAAATACACAACAGGTTTATAAAACAATCAGATTAAAGTTAAAATATTTGTAATATATTTTATAAATTTATAAAAAATTGTTTTTCTATTCTGTTGTTCATTTAAGAAATGCAAATAATTAATATAAAGTTCCTGAAAGTTATATTAAACTCAATAGCGCAGAAAAATTATTACACCTTTTAAACGGGGAATTCATGTTAAGTCATTATTTAACATGGCTAGTTTTAATCTGAAAATAAAACAACATAATGAACAACTTTAACGAATAATAGTATCAATCTTTAAATAACGTTATTTTGCTACAAGTTGTAGCCATTTGACCGTTTGCTACAAGTTTGCAGCCATTTGACCGAATTGTATTTGGCAATCTGAAAATTTACTACAATACTAATTTTCAGGATTTAATGAACACTTACTCGGGTGATGAGTAAGCATCACCCGAGTGATGACGACCGAGTGATGATGAATAAGCATCACCCGAGTGATCGTGACACGTCTGGCTTTTATGAGTGTTCAGTTGCACCACTACACATTTCTTTTGAGCATAACTTTTTTAGGCAATTTACTAAAATGAACGTTACCAGGCAAAAGTTGTTAAAAATTAAAATATTAATTTTTTACGACGTTATGGGTTATTACGGATTTTGTCATACATACATACATACATACGTACGTACGTACGTACGTACGTACGTACTTACATACATACATACATACATACATACATACATACATACATACATACATACATACATACATACATACATACATACATACATACATACATACATACATACATACATACATACATACATACATACATACATACATACATACATACATACATACATACATACATACATACATACATACATACATACATACATACATACATACATACATACATACATACATACATACATACATACATACATACATACATACATACATACATACATACATACATACATACATACATACATACATACATACATACATACATACATACATACATACATACATACATACATACATACATACATACATACATACATACATACATACATACATACATACATACATACATACATACATACATACATACATACATACATACATACATACATACATACATACATACATACATACATACATACATACATACATACATACATACATACATACATACATACATACATACATACATACATACATACATACATACAGAAATGCATCCATCCATCCATCCATCCATCCATCCATCTATCCATCCGTCCATGCATGCATGCATGCATGCATGTATGTTTGTATAAGTATGTATGTATGTATTAGTATGTATATATATATGCATGCATGCATGCATGTATAGGTTATAGAACTAACTCAGAGTATGCATGCATGCTTGTATATAGCATGCATGTATACGAGGTGTGTTCAAAAAATATCCGGAATTTTCGTTTTTTTGAAAAAATATTTATTCGTCTAAATTAATGTTATCTCCCTCAAAGTTGCTCCCATTTCATACTTTGCACTTGGGCCAGCGCTACTGCCAATCCTTGAAGCACTTCTCAAGCTCTATCTTTGGGATAACCTTTAGTTCATTCAGCGATGCGCTTTTAATGTCATTTATGCTAGTGAAACGACGGCTTTTTAAGGTTTTCTTCATTATTGGGAATAAGAAAAAGTCACACGGAGCAGTATCTGGTGAATAAGGAGGTTACGAACCAACGACGCGTGAGCACGTGCATTATCGTTGTGCCAAAGCCATGGATTGATTTTCCATAAATCGGGGTGGTTTTTTCGGATTGCTTCACGTAAACGTCTCATAACTTCAAGGTAATACTCCTTATTAATCGTACGACCTTGTGCTAAGAACTCATGATGAATTATGCCATTATAATCAAAGAAAGCAGTAAGCAAAACCTTAACATTTGATCAAACTTGACGTCTTTTTTTCGGTCTTGGTGATTCAGGGTGCTTCTATTGCGACGATTGTGCTTTGGTTTCGACGTCATAACCGTACACCCATGTTTCATCACCATTTATAATCCTTTCAAGCAAACTTGAATTGTCGTTGATGTCATTTAGCAGCTCCTGAGCAATGTTCATGAGATTGTTTTTTTTGTTTTAAATTTAGCAGTTTTGGAATGAACTTTGCTGCCACTCGTTTCATGCGCAAAACATTTGAAAAAATTTTATCACATGAGGCAATAGATATGCCAACTTAATTAGCAACTTTTATTATTGTGATTCGACGATTATTCATAACCATTTTTTCCACTTTTTTCACATTTTCATCGATTATTGACGTCCTGGGTCGACCAGAACGTTTGTCATCTTCAACGTCTTCGCAGCCATCTTAGAAGCGCTTATACCACTCATAAACACTTGTTTTTTTTCATAGCAGACCCACCATAGGCTTTTTGTAACATTTCGCACAATTTGTTACATTTTGTTTGATATTTTTATGCAAAATTTAATGCAAATTCCTTGGCTGTTTAGTTCTTCTATTTTTTAAACAAGCAAAAATCGCCGAGCTCATAAAAACACGTTGAAACTTAACGACTACCACAGACAAAGTAAACAATGAATATAGCTGAGAATTTTATCATACTTTAGGTGCATGTATACGAACACAGAAAAAATCTGAAAATCGGACTTTCCAAACCCGCGAAATTTAAAAATTCCGGGTATTTTTTGAACACACCTCGTATATTTATTTCTCTTTAGTTAACCTTGAAGTTTTAATTGGTAGTGGGTCTAAATAAAACCTGTGCAATTATAAAAGAGAAATTTTTAAAATTTCTTCGTCGAATTCCGTTTTTTTTTTTTTTATTCATTACATGATAACTAGATTATATTGTGTATATAATAAAAGGTACTGGATTTATACTGAAAAACCTTGTTTCTCATAGGAGAATGAAAAATAAATGTCAAGCACTCTTTAAAGTGCAATGTATGGGAATGAAATCATAGTATTAGGCAGATTGTTTAATAGCAATAGTAAGAAATGATAATATTAAATACTAGTTAATCTTTTTTTTTTTACTAATAATTGATCAATTTAAATAATAAATTGTGTTAAATCTCACAATAAGGTTTTGCTAAATTTTATTCTTTCATCCAGTTTCTCCATTCTTAGTTTTTAGAAATTACTTTGGAAAACTTTTGGAACTTGACAAGGCTGATATATGCAAGGTTATGTGAAGCATATGGTGGACCAGACTGATGGCAGGGCCAGTAAACCTAATGTTAATGCAGTTTAAAAGAAAATCTTTAACTGTATTTGTTTTTGGAATGAAAATATTTTATTACATTATGTTTATCTATATATTTTTATTTCCCAAGCTTGAGTAAATTATTATCTGCTGATTTGTTAGAATCAAAGGTTAGGATGCAGTCAATGCTTGAGGTAATGAAAAGTGAAAAATAAAAATATCAGAATAAATATACACCAGGGTCGACCTTCAGCCTTTTTGCATTTTAGACGAGTAATAAATATCCCTTAAAAAGTCAAAAGACTTATTTAAGCTCAAGTTAGGATAATCTACGTTTTTCCTATTTCTATTGCGCAAATTTCGAATTTCGTAAAAAAAAAGAAAGTAAATAAAGTTGAGGAGGTTTTGATATTTATTACTCGTCTAAAATGCCTTTTTGCATTTTAGACGAGTAATAAATATCCCTTAAAAAGTCAAAAGACTTATTTAAGCTCAAGTTAGGATAATCTACGTTTTTCCTATTTCTATTGCGCAAATTTCGAATTTTGTAAAAAAAAAGAAAGTAAACAAAGTTAAGGAGGTTTTGAACATTTAAGTTCGAACCTAAGAACATAGCTAAACTGTCTAAGTGCTTTTATATGAAAGTTAAAATTTTAGGAGGCCTAAAAGAAATCCATCATTCTCAAAAAAAGAAAAGGTATGAAGATTTTTAGTGCCAGTTTATTCAGATTTGTATCGAAGAAAGATACTTTTACAAAAAATCTAGTAAATTAACCAACTTTTTCAGAAAAGGAGTTTGGATGGTGAAGCAATTAAGGATTTTTTTAATTAGTATTCTTAAAATGCATGGATTATTTTGGAATCTCAAGTTCAATAAGAACACACACTTTAAATAGGTAAATATAAACATTTATATTTAATAAAAAAAAAGTACTATTTTTTTGCTAAATATAAATAATTATATTTACCTGAATTTTTTTTTATCTCTTTTCAGCTTTTTCAGTAAAAACCACGGACCTATAAGAAATGGACGAACAACCTATTGTTTTATTTGCGAACCATGCTCGTTGCGCATTGTTACAAATCTTTTGTTTTAAACAATAGAAATTAAATTATATTAAAGTTTGTCGGATTCGTCGAAAAGTCTTGGTTTCGTCTAACCAGTCCCATCAACTTCCTTTTAATTATTCAAGATAACAGCAATAGAATAAGGTTTTAAGCTTAATTTTACATAGCTAGATATTCTTAATATTTTAAGAAATAACGCTGATGATAACATAGAAATTGAGATCATTTATTTAACTACTTTAGTACATGTATAACTAGAGATGAAATAAATAATACAAAATATCAACTAGTTTTGTAGCTACCTAGAGCATATTGGTTTTATGTCCAGGGAACTACTCCATCCACTATATAGCTGTAGATTTCCAGTTTATGAATATTATAAAGTTTTCTATTTTTATGTTTAACAACAGAAATATAAACAGTTAAGGATAAATAACTTATACATAAAATGAAAAATGAATGTAAACAAAATAAAGAAAAAAATAATTTGTCACAGTTTTAAAAAACTTAGCAAAGCCAATTTATGGCAAACCGCAAGAATAACTAAGTATTTAATATTAACATAGCATTATTTACCAGCTATATATAAACTAATTTTTATTTGACAAAAAAAAAAGGGTTATTATGTGCCTTTTATGACTAATGAAATAATATATGAAACATGAAAAACGAAAACATGAAATATCTGGCCTCAATTTGCAAGAGAGTTATAAATTTGAATAACTTTTTAAAAGGTTTTGCATTATCAAAGCAATTATAAAATATCCCATTAGAAAATAGACCTACTAAAAAAAATTTTAAATGAAATATATATTATGGAACTTTTAGAGTAGTCGAGGCAAAAAATGACGACATATGGGAAAAAATACTCAAAAGTACAGAAAAATTAAGACTGGTGAATGAAGGACCAAGGAGTTGAATGAAATAAGACCTTGACAAAAAATTTTATTGAAGCTTTTTTATATTTCGCTACACTTTTTTTAGTAATTTTAAAATTATCATTACAGGTCTATTTCATCATTGATGGAGCTTTGTTTAAACGAAAAAAGTTCCCAAATCTTGGAAAAATCACGAAAATCTGTTCGTGCCGACGACTAATTTCCTTTACCTTTGTGTAATTTGTTTATTAACTTTTCAATGCGTGAAGTAGTTACTTTATCCTGAACAGTGTTATTAAACAAATGCTATAAAAGTTTAAACTAATACCACGTGATCAGAGTTTCTGTTTTAAAACTGTGGCCAGCCATTTTAATAAATTTTTTTGTTGACGGGTGAAAATTTAGAGTTTGTCGGAAACTCGCATGGCTCGCTGATTTCTGCGGCCTCTTTGATGTAAAACAATAGGTTGCACGTCCATCTCTTATAAGCCCATGATAAAAACAAAGTCGGCCTTTGAAAACGGAATACATAAAACACGTCACACGCGGTTAAACAATAACATTAAAAAAACGACACTTTCTCTGATTGGCCTTAAATCACCCGAGTATTCAGTAACAGTTATTAAGTCTAATCTCTGTGAACTCTTTAAAAAATGTTAGTAACTAAGCATTCATAGTTGCTAACAAAATATCTGGCTTTTGAGCATGTGGTATACATCTTTTTGATCCGTCTGCTATTCCAAATGAAGCTCATTTATCTAATTCACTTTATTCTTAATACCTGACAAAAAAGATTTTCTTGAATCCAGTTTTCAGTCAAACAAAAATGATACCGTAAATTTTAACCTAAAAATAGAAAGAGGTTTAATTACTGAAAAACAGAGTCAACGCAAAATGGAGTTTCATGAAAATTTTACCCATTTTAATGATCCTAATATAACTGAAGCTGTCAGTATCTTGTCTAAATTAGATGTTTCTAATACGTATTTAGAGCAGCTAGATAATGATGCAGCATTACTGTTATGGAGCAGTTGATTAAGTTTTGAAAAGTTTCTACTTTTAACTTCAGTTTTCAAGATGGCTATGGTATCTCAGATGATATTTATCTAATGTACAAAGAATTATAACCAAAGCAGACTTCAATTAGTGATGTTTCTTCTAATCTGACATTAAACAGAACTGTTTAAAAATAGGATTATCTGCTCCTGTGGAATGCGTATATTACGATTTGTATGTTTCATTTTTCTAGCTGCTGTAGACTGGCTACGTTTCAAATCTGTCAGATCAGCTCCTGATTGAGTTAGAATTGCACCTGAAACTTTATGCGAAACACTTGAAGAAATATCACTGATTTTAGCTTTAAGAGCTACATTACCATGAAAAACGTCTATGGGAGTTTCATTAGTGACTTTTTGTTACAAAGGTTTTATTTTAAGCACTCTCTAGGATCAAAATCAGAATCGCACAATGAGTCCTCACTGTATCTTTATTAATCTAAACATCAGTTGCACCCTCTGACTCTTTATATCGTTGTTTCGCTTGTTGCTTTCTCATTCCGCTACACTGTTGTAAAAAATGACCAAAAACTACTTTGAGCTGACTCGAGAAAACTGCTTTGACAGGGTGAAACTACAATGTTTCCTGACTCCAAAAATGTAAAATTTGAAATCTAACTATTTCGTCCGAGAAAATAATTTCGATTTTTAGTTTTTAGTACTTTGCACAATAGGGCGAAATGATAGCTTTTCAAATTTTGCATTTTTACAGCATTCAAAAACTCTTCAAAATAAGCATTTATTACTCCAAAACATAACTGTCTAAAATTCACTTGAATAATAGTTTATTCTGACACAACTGATATAGTTTTTCATTAACAAGAGGGAAATAATAAACACTTTCTTAAATAATTCTTTTGGTTATTCTAAGCCAAAACACAAAAACAACCTCTTGATTCTAAACACATAAAGAGCAAATGGTACATAAAATAAATTCTTCTCAATATTTGATTCTTCACAAATGCTTGCTGTTGTAGTCCACAACACATGAAAGAAGCCTCTTTGCATACTCAGGATGATTGCGGTCTCTTTTGCATCTCTGCCAATGTGAGCTGAAATTATGATGCATTGATTCTGTTGCCTGCTCACTAAAGATCCCCAAGGGAGCCCTTTTGATCTCAATGAATTGCTTCACATGGAAGAAAACAGCATGAACTTTTGGAGTCACACTGATGTTCATGATTGCCAAATATGAGTCTCTGAAGCGATCAATTTTTTCAGAAAAGTCATCCTCCAGAACCATACCAAAACATGCTGTCACCACAGACTTAAACTTTCGAAGGGCATCAATGATTCCAAAGACTTGAAAAGCAGACTCAGTCTCTGCAATTCTTTGAAGGAGGTCAAGATTGCTGAGAAGCTTGTGACAGGCATTCCCTGCAAACTGCCCACCATGGTATGGTTCTTGTTGAATGTGGAGAGCTGAGGGCCACTTGACAACATTGGGCCAAACTTCTGTCATGGCTTTGTACATGTGATTGACCACACCAAGGAGAAGATGGAGTTCCATTGGTGGTATGAGCTCCAAGATGAGTTTGTTTTCAGAACCAGATAGCAAAGGCTCATGCACTACATTGCCAAAAGAAGTGCGGCCGTGGCGCACTGGTTAGAGCACTTGCATAATAAGCAAGGAGCTCCTGGTTCAATACGACCTTTGGACAAATTTTCGTGTCACGGTAAGGAAGGAGGCGTGAACTTCCTAGTTAAATGCACTTCCGCGGTGTGCCCTGTGATAAGATCGTTGGATCTTCTTGGGGGCACCTAAAAATAATTAAAAAAAAAAAAAAAAAAAAAAAAAAAAAAAAGATCTTGCCTTTTTGATATCACCACCAGACTTAGCAAACTCTTGATAACAGGCAACAAGTGAGCCTAGTGTCCTCAAAGATCCTGATTGAGAAAGATGCTTTGATTCTGTGTTGCACCAAGAGCAAGGGTGAGTACTTGCATGGCTCTGAAGGCCACAAAGGATGTTGGCAAGTTTCATGTCGCATGAGACAACAAAGTTGACTTTGTCTAACTTGATTAAAGACAAGATCTGCCTCACATTTTCAAAGTTTTCTGGTAGTCCTTCTGATAAAGCCACAAGCATTTGACGCTTTACACTACTGTCTTTGGCAGTCCTCTGAGTTAAAAGTTTTTTCCGTGGTGGTGACCTTGAATCACAGTGAGAATCCAACTCCATGCTGCCAAGAGAAACTTTCAGAAATCCTCCACCTCCATCAATTCCCAACTTGACAATATGATTCTGGAAAACTCTTCGAGAAAGCAGGACTTCATTTAAAAGCTCGGCAAGATCCTTGCAATGCACAACCACAAAGTCAGTGGAGTGACTCTCTGATAAAACTTGGATGCTGGTTTGAGTAAAAAACTCAGACAACTGTTTGCCAATGGCTTCAAACTTAGCTAGAAAACTAGTCTCCACAATCTTGGTGTCACTGACTCTGTTGATGGTTGATGCCAATTTCTTCATGTTAAGGTTGGACAGTCCTGTGTTTAGCTGAACTTGTACAAGATCTTCAGTTTTGATGCTGGGTTCAGGAAAAAGAGCTCTTGCACTTGAGCTTCCTAAAAATGAAATTATATTAACACTTTTTGTAATTTTAAGTTTTAAAATTAAAGGTATTCCCTCTGAACCTGCCATCTTTATATGTATATATAAAAGTATCACCTGTTTTAACTCTAAGTGGTGGGCCGCCTTTAGGATGCGATATTTTGGCAGTACCACCAGGTGTGGAAGGTTTAGTAGAGATGACTTGAGTAGCTATTTGCTCTGCAGCGAGTGGATCAGCTGTAGCTAGCTGCTTGAGATTCTCTCTAAAAGTGAATGGAGTGCACTGATGTGGCAGACCTCTTCCAACTAGACTCAAACAATCACCACATCTTTGAGGGGTACAATCTTCCACAGGTTTAGAATAGTCCACTGGGCTCTTCTCATTCAACTTCAAATGTCCAACTTGACAAATAAGACAGTTGCAACCTTGATCTCTTGTTGGTGGTCTAACTTTTATAGATGAGAAAGGAAACAAAGGTGGCAAGTTAACATCTTTTCCTTCATCTTTTCTCCGAAGAATTGTTCGACATGAGTCACAAATGCCTCTTGGCACTCTGGTATCAGTCAAATCAAGACTTGTATGGTAATGCTTGAGGATCTTTTCAACAAGGAACTGTGTCAACTCTCGAGAGCACTTCTTCAGACACAAGACACAGACAGATTTCCGACAATCTTCATGATTTTTTGAAAAATTTGGCATTTTGAAATTTTTCTCACACAACTGATAAGTGAAACACTTTAAATAAACATGTTCACTGCCAATTCCCGGAATTTTTAGCTTGTTTACAATTTTGATGCAAAACTTAAAACAAACATGTTCACTGCCTATTCCCGGAGTTTTTAGCTTATTTACAATTTTGATGCAACAAAATGTTTATAATATAGTTCAACCATGAAATTGTAGGTAAAATTTTATCTTCTGAGTTAAAATAAATACAAATTATACTTGCTATATAGACTGTTATGTTTTAGAGTAATACATGCTATTTTTGGAGGGTTTTTGAATGCTGTAAAAATGCAAAATTTGAAAAGCTGTCATTTTGCCCTATTGTGCAAAGTACTAAAAACTAAAAATCAAAATTATTTTCTTGGACAAAATAGTTAGATTTCAAATTTTACATTTTTGGAGTCAGGAAACATTGTAGTTTCACCCTGTCAAAGCGGTTTTCTCGGGTCAGCTCAAAGTAGTTTTTGGTCATTTTTTTCAACAGTGGCTACTCTCTATTTCCTAAAAATGTCACAAAAGTTTTACTACTTTTTAATTTAATTTAATTATACAAGAAATTGAAATGGTAAGTGAACATTGCTATTTTTGTTTAGCGATTTTTATTTTAAACCGTATTAAGTGGCATGTAAATTGTAAGTTGGTTAAAAAGCCTAGCAATCTTTTTTTTTTGTTTTTTGTTTAATTTAAAATAAATACAGAGTATTTTTCTATACTTCATATCTTCTGATCCAAGCATAAATCTTTTTTTCCCTTCTTGGTCCACCAGAAACTCCAAATCCTCAAGCTTGTCTGTATCAGATCTTTTTTGTCATTTTTATTGTATTCCTAAGATCAGGGAAACTTTAAATTCTTGTTGCTTTGCTAAATCTGCAGCAGATCCCCTTTTTACAAACCTAAAACATGAAATTTAAATTATTGTTGCGAAATACTTTATTACTCCAATAAATGGAACCGTTCAACTGTTCTTTGAGCTACTATAGCTGGGTCTCGTCAAATTTCCATTTCATAGAAATTACTAAATTTTATTGCAGGTTAACATTATTAACTAAAAAAGTAAAAAGTATATATTTTGGACGAATAGTTATAATACTTTGTCAGTAACGTAAATACGGTATATATATTATCAAATATTGTAATTTTTTCAAATCTAAATACTCAAAAAAAATTTTTTTAAAAAAATTACGGTACCATGTATTTTTACTAAAATGTATAGGTAAAAAGCATCACAGAAAAAATTTTATTTAACTTATCCCCTGGACCTGCAAAATCGGCTGTTTTTGATGATTTTTAAGAATTTTTTTCTAAAAAAGTGCTTTTATATTGTATATATTACATTCCTAATACATGTAACCATTTAAATTCTTGATACTATGAATATTTAACGAGATAACTGTAGTTATGCCCTTTTGATTTCACTAGTTTTGACTTTAGCTCTACCCGGGACCAAAGATATATATATATATATATAGATATATATATATATATATAGATATATATATATAAATTAGGGTATCCCAGAAAAATAATTTTTGAAATTTATATTGTGCACTATTCAATCCTCCTTATTTAGTCCCAGTAGACCACCATAAAAATGTCCGGGTTCAAAGTCACTGTTTAGCTGAAGAAGGTGTTTTAGAAAAAACTTGGATATAAATTTAATGACTTTCTTTTCCATTTATTTATTGAAATTTTGTTCATTTTTATAATTGGATTGTTATAAAATGTTTTTTAAAATGAAATACTAGGGAACACACAAAAAATAAAAAAAATTAAAAAAAAATGCTGAAGAATTATTAAACAATTTGTTGGAAAAAATATATTTCAAAAATAAAAATATAGGCATAATGTGCTTTTTTTATCAAAATATTCTTCAAGTCTTGTTTAGTGGCACGTTTAGGCACCTTCTGCCGGTTGTCTAAAACCACTATCATTGTGTCTTGGAGCCTTTCTTCGGAATGTATCCTTCCAATGAAATCCTGTGACAATTTGATGTGCTAATTGACGTACACTGGACACAAATGTCTTCAAAGACTTATTGTTGAGAATTTTTTTTAAAATTTGACATTCCTTCTTCTTTCCATGAGAGAATGTCATTATATAGTTATACCAAGATGGGGAAAAATGAGATGAGACTACTGAGAAACAAAGTCTGGTAGTTTTGGGAGGAGACAAACCTGTGTAAAAGGTTTTGGTTGTTCTTTGTCAAAGTTCATTATCTCTGGAAAACCATATTTTAATAATTCCGCAAGAATATCCATCCTCTCTTTCTCCTCTAAGTGCTAATCAGCTAAAGCAAAGATTACACACTGTGGTGAAAAATGCCAAGTGTGTCTTAGAATACTAAGACTAAGAGCTTCGTAAATCTTTCCGTACTACTTGGGATAAAGTGAATCTATCATGATCTGCGATGAAATCTTAAATGCTCTAAGATGATTGGATGGAGCCTGAGCTGCCATTGGGCTCTTCAGAAAGAATAAACGGCGAAATTACTATATAATCTGTTGCATCCTGTATCATCTTAATCTCATTGATACTGAGTTGCTTGTTATGATTCTTGTTCATTTGGATTGCTAATAGAGATAATGACTCAGCCATAAACCTTTCTTCGTGATGTGAACCTGGTTGTAGAAACCTGAAGTTCAACAAATCTGTTCCGAGATAAAAAGCTGCCAGTTGACATAAATACTTGTAATCACCACAGTCAAAAATATTTGTTTTAAGAGCTGTCGTGCAGAATTCCATTGTTTCATTTGCAAGTTTGTAAAAGAGGGTTCCAAGAACAAACTCAGATCTATTCGAATCAAATTTCTCAATGTTGGCAAATATTTTCACAACATTTTCAATGTTTGACCAAAGATCTTGATATTTTTTGTATAAGGATCGACTGGGTCCCATTTTTTCTCCCTGTTATTCCATCATAATATGATGAACATGTCGTTTCATTACATGGTGCCTAAATTTATTATTATTACCATTTTCTGCCATTACTCTCAGAAAAAACGAAAAGAAAAAAATGCTTAAAATTTATGTAGTAAAGCATCATGCCTGCACATTAGCCAAAGAATAGGACAAGGTAGAGAATAAACTGCAATATTTCTAATTGCACCATTATGTTTTCCAGTGTTTGAGCGAGTTGTGTCAGCGCAGCAAGCTATGATCTGGTCTGTTAAGTCATAATATTCCAAAAGACTTTGGATAGCCAGTGCTTGATCTTTCCCTATGGAAGAGGCTACTTCAAATATTTCCAGAAGAAAGTCAAGTTAGCGGGTCTCTGAAGAAATAATACTAATTGCCAACCTTTCTACTGTTTCCGAAATCTTTACCTCCGTCCTGTACTGCTAGACTAACTTTGTGTCAAAGTGAAGAGCAAGTTTTAAACCTCTTATCTTATCCAGGTTCTGCTCTCTATACTATAAGCGCTTCATCTCTACAATTTCATGGTTTTTTCTTGCAATGTGTGACTAAGAAATGTTCAACATGTCAATATCTACTCACGCAGCTTGGAATAGGGAAGACAACATTGCTGTTTCAGCTCTCATACTAACTTGATATTTAAAAAAAACAACAGAGCATTGTCATTTTTTAAATTATGTAACATTTTAGTTGTTTTAACTTTTTTATACATAAACTTATTTACCTTGTCATAAATGGAAACCACTTATCCAAAACATCATTCAGACTGAGTTGAAGGTAAATCTTAGTTGAATCATACAATATTTTCTTCTTTACAGTAGGAGTTTCAAAGTCTGAACCATAATCTGTTCCACGATACACACTGGAGAATTCCTGCTCAAAATTTTTCAAAGCTTCTTCTTCTTCTGCTTTTTCCAGTAATTGACTTTGTTTTTTTTACTCACCAATTGCTCTCAGTCTCTCCTCATGTTGCTCTTATTTTACCATTTACATTCGCAAGTTTTTCATTCTTTCAACAAATGTTTTGTCATTCTTGTAGGACATTTTGACCATGTCTCCTTTCAAACATCTTTTTAAACAAGTTGAATCCTTCTTTACAGCCTCTTTAATCCTTCTAGGATTCTGGCTAATTAAATTAAAAATGTTCTCCTTGTGTATAGAAAACAAAACATTGGCTTTGTCTAAGAACTTATAAATATGTTGGCTCATGGTTTCTTTGCTCAACTCTAGGGTTCTCATCTTTAAAGTTTTAACATACTGGGTATACAGAGCAATAATTCTATTCCTGAATTAAAAAGTGGCACCACTTAAAGAATGTTAACATTTTAAAATATAGCATAAAAACTTATATGTAGCTATATTTCACAAATAAATATGTTTCACAGAATACTTAATTTTTATGAGAGATTTTTGCTACAGAAAATTGCTCTAGATATTTAGTAACTTACTTAATCGACCGTTCACTGGTGATAAAATTTTTATAAAAGCCTACGTTGTTCCAAATGTTAATCAGCTTCCTTATGATGCACATTTGATATTTCGTTTATGCTATCAGCATAAGATATACCATTACTGCATTTAAGTTTGCCTGTACTCTCCAGAGGGCATCCAATTTTAGATGACAATATTTTAATTTCAGCTGCATGACTCTGGTTAATCCAGTAAATTCTGCGACAAACTTTCCCTCCGGTTGCAAGTCTTTTTCGAGAAAATAGCTGGAGAGGGTGCCCCAACAGATAAAGAATTCTTCATCCACTGACTTTTCCAACATGCCCTGCACTAGTCATATTTAAAATTATTTTCTATAAATATACCATACTTTTATATATGTTAAAATATACAATACTTTTATATATGTTAAAATATACAATACTTTTATATATATTTTACATATACGTAAAAATTGTATTAATACTCAAATTAGAATTAAATAGCAGTATAAAATATATAGTATAAATTCATATTACTCAAATTAGAATTAAGTAGCAGTATACAATATATAGTGCTACTGTTTTTCAACATCCTAATAACTGATATTTTGTTAAAATTTTATTTCTTGTATTACTAAAAAATATTGCAGAGTTTTTATCAGGGCCATCCCAAACCTAGTTATTAGAGGGGGGGGGGGGGTGAAACTCCTGTAAATGCCAACTCAAAAAAAAAATTTTAACACTCGAAAACAGTGAAATACTGGGCCTTTTTTTAAATACACCTACTTTTTAGGTTTTGGGGATCTCTGACCCTTTAAATTCTGTACTCCTAAATCATTGAACAACTTAGATAAAGCTCTGATCCGTCCAACGGATTCGCAAAGTTTAGAGCATGGGTTATCGCCATTACATGCATCGATTCGATGTTTTGAGTGTTGTGTTAATGTACACTGTTCATTAACACAACACTCAAAACTATTCATCAACTATTCATAATGGTTTTAAAAATGACAAATTTTCGCTTATTTTTTCAAAAAAACTTATTGTTAAAATCTACAACTGTATAATGCATTGTACAGTTACGTAGATTTTGAGGATAAGTTTTGAAATAAAATAAGCGAAAATTTGACATTTTTAAAACCATTATGAGTAATTATAGCGAGCTTGCCTGAGGCAAGCTATAATTTTGCAAGTAATTTCAGGGAAATTTAATGGAACCCATGTTAAACTTTCTGAACTTGTTGGTCAAGTTATAAATATACAATGCCAAATATTTTTGAGTAGAGTAAACTAATTATGTTTTAATAATAAAAGAAAGAAAATGTTTGAAGAATTCACTTTTTTGGAACTTTCGACAACGGAAAAAATATTCTGGCCTACTGAGCATTGGAGTAATAACTATCATATATGAAATGGGCGTATATTATGATATCAAAATACAGTTTTAATACTGTAATACTATTTATTAAAAGAAGATTATTAAAATTATATAATATCTAAACAATATTTCTTGACGTTAGTAAAAATTTTATAATAAATTGTATAAACTTGTTAAATCTTTATACCCTGGTTTTTTAAAAGCGACCTTAGATGTGGTACTTCATTTATATCCAACTGGTCAACAAAATCTTTTTCTACACCCAATAACACTAAAGAATTCAATCTCTCGTCAACTATTGTTGATCTAAGATGTGTTTTTATCAATTTTAGTGTTCTTTCATTTGTTGCAACAGTAACTGGAGAAGTCAAGGCTAAACGATAAATTTGATTAGCACATGGTAAAATATGCTTTACTTGTTCTGATTTTTCCATTAAGGAATTAAATGATGTTTCGTCTTCTTTTAATATATTAAATAATATTTCTAGTTCTGTTTGAAATAAGTCAAAATCTTGAAGATTTGCGCCTTGACTGGTTGGTGGAAATATTGAAATAGATTTTTGTACATTACCCAATGAAATATTAAGTTTATTAAATAGCTGAGAAAATAATAGATATAATGGTTCAATAGAAGAAATACATGTTTTTAAATTTTCATTTGTTAGTTTTAAAATGGTATCAAGAACTATTTTAAACTCTTTTCTGTAAAACAAATTCATTCAAACTCTGTTTGCGTTGTAGAATTACAATCGAATCGAGCTAATCTTCTACGATGATGGTTTCGAAAATCAGCTTCAGAGTCTATTCCAAGTAAGGTGGCAAACTCTTTAGCACTATTGATGAAATTGTTCATTGCATAATCATTAGAGTTGATTGATGCTAAAATTTTCATTGTGCTGTCAATTAAAGTTATTGCATCAGTTATAGATAAATTTTTTGCCTCAAGAGTTTCAGTAAGATCCTTTTGTTTGTACATAATGTTCTTCATGAAAGATATAGAAACAATAAAATCAAAAGGAAGTATTTGTTTTCGAAGAGCAACTGCTTTTGATCTTGTTCCTTTATCAAAACATTCGTTTAATAATAGAATTTAATCAAGGCTTTCAACAACAGCTTCTAATGAATTCCATACAGCTTTAACACTTTCAGCACGAGCTTTCCACCAGGTTTTTGATAAGTTTCTTAAATGTAACACATTTTCAATTTTGGAAATTTTCTCATTAAGCAAACCATATCTTTTATTACTTGAGGAAAAAAAGAAACAGATTTTCTGATATATCAATAGTACTTCCAATTATACTACTAGCATCACAACAATGCTCTAAAAACATGTTCAACCGATGACCTTGGCATGATATAAATATAATTTTGCGACCAACAAGTTCAGAAAGTTTAACATGGGTTCCGTTAAATTTCCCTGACATATTACTTTAAAAATCATAGGATTGAAAGGGTGTTAACTCCGGATTTAATAAATTACTTTCTAAAATGTTGACTATTTGTGATGCTGTACCCGAACCAGTTTTATCGTTTCCTTTTTTCAATTTCCAAAAGTCGCTCAACAGATTTGCCTTGACAATTAACATATCGGACACATACTGATAAACGATCCTGATGTAATATATATGGTCTAGTATTAGAAGATACTGAATAAATGTTTGCTTCATGTATCTCTTTTATTATTATGTTACGTGTTTCTTTAGCTAGTTGTTCAATAAATTCATTTTGAGATACAGCGTTGTGACACCCCTACACCCCCACCCTTCGGGACGACCCTGGTTTTAATCATAAAATGTAAAAAAAACTCTGCAAACTCATTAAAATGTGTATGAAATTCTTTTCTAAAACACCTTCAGCTTAACAATGACTTTGAGCCCAGATATTTTTGTGGTGGTCTACTGGGACCATATAAGGAGGATCGACATAGTGCACAATACTAAATTCAAATTTTTTTCTTCTGGGGCACCCTAGTATATACAGTGGGTTGCATAATTATAGGATCACTAGTTATTTTATGCGAAATTTTTCTTTTTTTCAAAATTATCTTTGAAACCAACAAATTAATACGATTAAAAACGTATTACATGTGATAGTTCATTGATACTCTATCGAATGGTATATAATTTGAACTAGTTAGGTTAACCAGCCTTGAGTAATTATTAATTCAATTAGAACATACCTGCATTTCTAATGTAGCAAAAATTCAGAGTCAACTAAAATTTAACGACTTAAATTGAAATATCTCAATGAAATGTTATCCGAGCGATCTAAAGTTTGGTGGTTGGTTTCTTTCGAACTAAATAAACGTTCTTGCGAAAATAAAATTAAGTTATCATTTTTATATCTTGAGTTATTCGCATTGGTAATTATTTGGTAAAGTAAAAAGATAAAAATGGGCATAAAAGCTGTTTTAGACAACGGACGATGACATATTGTAGGTCTGCTAAAAGATAAAACAAAAAGCCAACCAGAAATAACTCGAATGCGCAATGTTTCGCTTAAATGTGTACAAGTTTCGTTGAAAAACTACGAGCTACATGATGATGTCAAAGATTTACTAAGGCTTGGTAGGCCTTTAAAGCTAACTTCAAGAGACCAAAGTTATCTCTATCAAAAGGTTAAACAAGACCCTAAAATTTCGAAACGCGAACTTGCCGAAGGGTTCACATATACGCCTGGTAATGTAAGTGTTAGTAGATGGACTAACTAACCCTAATTGTACAAAGATGCCTAAATAAGAAAGGCTTAGATTGCTATGTCGCTGCTCGAAAACCACTTTTGTGTGTCTCAAATTGATTAAATAGATTAAAGTGGTGTCGAGGAAGGCTTCACTGGTCTGTAGAAGAATTGGTCCAAAGTCATTTTCAGCGACGAATCCAACTTGGAGGTGATAAATCGCAAGTCAAAATTAATCGTCAAGAGGCTGGCTGGTGAAAAGTTCAAAGAGCTTTTTGTGAACGTGTTCGTGCATGTGTGAAAGTTCGTGGTGCGCATACAAAATACTAAAATGCACCCTAATTCAATATTTTTGCTCTGTTTTTTTGTTTGTTTTTTTAACAGTTGTTAAACAAAGTTACTTCAATAAATATATTTTGTGTTGCGAAAAGTTATTTTAAAATTGGTTTTTAATTATCTTAAAAATGGCTAATGATGAGCAAAATTTATTGTGCACCAGAAGTCTAATGATTTTCTTTATCTTATAAATTCTTTTTTCATCAAAAGTTAACAGTTATAAAATGGATTTAAAACTTTAAAGTTGATATCAAGACTTTTTCGTTAATATATTTGTGTGTGTGTGTGTGTGTTTGTGTGTGTGTGTGTGTGTGTGTGTGTGTGTGTATATCAGTTGACTTACTTTGCTTTTCATGAAATCAGCGTGAAATTTGAAACATGTTTCTGCACAGAGGAGTTTCTCGAGTGAGACTAGCATAACAGCACACTGGCGCTACTCTAGACTGACATGGCGACAAATTGGCGTCGCCAAAAAGTAATTCTGCGAAAAACTAGCCACGCAAAAAAGTTTATTTAAGGCAGAGTGTGTTTTTTAAATATAACTTTCATTGCTTAAAGGCGGATTTCCGCGGAGCGAATTTTTTCGCGCGATGTGACTTTTTTCGCTGCTCGTTTTTCGCCGAATCAGAATTTTAATTTCCACCATCAAGTTGGCGCGCTTTTTTTCGTTAAAAGGAAACATGTTGTTTATAAGAGAAAAATTGTGGTTGATAAGTAAAAAAATAATTATTGTAAAGATATTGGAAATGAGAAAAAAACGAGAAAAATTAAAGAAACGATTCGGGGTAAAGAATATTTATCCTGAACGCCTACAGTTAGGAAAGTTTATTTAATAGAACAAAATTTACGTTTGGACGCCTACGAATACCTTTTTAAGTATTTTCGTGTCTCCAACAACTTACGAAGAGTTGTTTGCGTTTGTAGCGCCCCTCTCATTGTGAAACAAAGAACTATGACGAGAGATTCTGTCAGTTCAAGTTAGAGGTTGGCCGTAACATTTAGATTCCTTATAATAGGATATGCTGAGTTTATTATTACTACAAGTTTCAGAATCAGCGCTTCCACTATCAGTAGAATTATTAGTGAAACGTGTGTAACCATTTGGAATTCATTGAAAGAGAGAATTATTCTGTACGTCCCAGCAGGAAAACATGAATAAAAGTCAATTGCAAAGACTTTGAAAATAATTGCGATTTCCAGCATGCTGTAGGTACAATAGATGGCAATCAGATTATTATGCAAGCGCTGCATAATGAAGTATTTTTATCATTTTATCATAGTCCGTCTTTCAATGGGAGTTCTTTCGAAATCGGAATAAGGCTTCGACAAAATAGAGTAGTTTCATCGTCTTTACCATGTTACATCGTCTTTTTTAAAATCTTGTCACACTCTACTAATGATTAAGACAATTGTGAGAATGAATTCTCGTTCTGATTTGTGACTCGTGCTTTCTTTTTTACGGGTGGTTTGGAATAATTTAATCTTTTATGAGTTTCAGTTAGATTTAAGTCACTGCTACAACTACTACAACTGTTACAACTGCACTTGTACTTGGACTTAATCGTGAAAAACTACAGTGTTTGAAATGATGACGACGAAGTAAAATCTGGAATAATATCTACATAAGATTCAGTTGGTTTGTTTGCACTATTTTCATGCAAAAATGCCCTATGATCAAAAACTTACGTTTTGGTAAATTAGAGGCTGCTGCTCCTGATCTAGCCATACGAATACGTTTGTCAAAACATTTCTTTAATTTATCTTTCAATTTTTTAAGTTGTTTCTAAAGAAAGTTCTCTTCTTTGTTAAATAACCAACTAAGTTTTTTCCTAGCATTTGTCTTCCGCGTCCTGTCTTTGTATGTAACATTATTCACATCTCACAAGCTTGGTAACTTACGAACAGCTTCAAGTATCTTTATCAAATTCAGCTGGTTGACAAGTACGCGATTGAAAGCTCTTCACTTTCGACTACTTTGTTAACGACTTAATCCGTGATTGCAAAGCTTTTCATAAAACCATTAACTCTACATTTTAGTGGTAATTACAATCTATTAACGCGTTAATGTCGGCCATTTTTAAATTAAATTTATTTTAAACAATTTCGATTTGTTTGCTTTTCAACACAATTGCTGAGTTTGCATATTTAAAAGGATCTGATTGGTTCTTTATTTAAGCCAATAAATAAGCCGCAGATAAAGCAGAAGTCAATCCAACTTTTTTTTGAAAGGAAGTAATTTGCCAGGCCATAAAAAATAATATTCTACGCATGCTCAAAAACATTCGCGGTGAAAAAAATCGCGTCGCGCGAAATAATTCGCTATGTGGAAATCCGTCTTCACAATGCATTTTTATATTCTGCCTCTGGTGCCAATCTCGGGTTTTTCGCTACTTAAATTTTGGATTCGGGTCTAGAAAACTAGGGGAAAAACCTGGGTGTTCGGGTTTAGGAAATCCCGAACACCCGGGTTTTTCCTCTAGTTTTCTAGACCCGAATCCAAAATTTAAGTAGGATTGGGAAATCCCGAACACCCAAATGGCAACAAAATATTAATTTGTTGAAAATATTAACATTAACATAATTGTGTGTCTTAGCATTATCTGCAATTAGTCTCAGGTAAATTTGTCCCTTACTTCTACAGATTGTATCAAAAAAATCTGTTTCAAAAAGTGTTAGAAACAAGTTAAAACAAGGTGAACAGTAATTTTACTTACATTGTGAGAATATAGATAAAATTCAGGTGGTGGAGTTATATTGACACAGCGATCTTCGTTTGGAAGTGAAACATTAAGACTCGAAGTTTGAATTGTTTTAACTACATGTTCCGCAAATTGCACATATTTTAAATAAGACAAATTTCGGGCAAAGCATTAATTTAACGCGTTGAATTAATGCTGAAATTAATTTTTGCTTTGCGCAAATAGGATTCTTATATATCTATAATACTTTTATATATCTATAATATTTTTTGTACAGGTTCACGGGTTTCTTTCATTATTTATATTTTTATATTATGCAGTTTTGTTTAATTTATATTTTTTTGCTTCTAAAAAGAATAACTATTTACATCACGTTTGCTAATAACTCATTCGTCATCAGTTTTCACGCTAAAAAACTATAAGAGTTAATTTTTATAATAACTTATTAAGTAATTTTTGTAAAAACTCTATACTTAAAAAAAATTATCTTTAAAAAAGAAAAAGAACTTTTTTGTTTGTTTGTTTCCGAATCTCATTTTCCATCACATTTTGAAATATTTAATACAAACTTCGTGAACTAAAAAACCAAGGCAGTTAAAACACGCGTTTCGTGAACTAAAAAACCAAGGCAGTTAAAACACGCGTTTCGTGAACTAAAAAACCAAGGCAGTTAAAACACGCGTAACATCTAGCTGACTATATTCATCAGCATCGATTTTATTCAATTGCAGAGAAGCACCACGGTACAAGTTAAAATAAGACTTTTCCACATGCGCTATATTGCCACGAAAGGTTGGTGACTTCACAATTTTATATTTACAGTTGTTTGCAGTTTTGTTAAGAATTGTTCTAAAACAAATTACATCAAAATCTGTACAAGACGTGACATCTCTTATTTCAAAATAAATGTCAAGTATCTTAAGAAAATCGCGATCTTGAATATTTTGATATTTTTGAACAGATACAAAATCTTTGTTTAGATCTAGACTGACAATACCTCTTTTGTGTATATGTAAGTGAGGTGTAATGCTGAATTTAAGGTTATAAGGATAATATACACACAAAAAAAACTACCATTTTTCCGCCACATTCTTCATATATTGGAAGTACAAGAGTGCCATTTTCAAAAAAACAATGTTTGTTATCATCAAATATAATTTTTGAATCTAACAAATTATACCAAAGAGTAATAAGTGAAACATCGTTTGATTTATGTACTTTTATAATTGCTTCTGTACTCAAAATTGTAACAATACGCTTTAAGATAACAATACGATTTAAGACAAAAAATAGCAGTTGATTATTTGGTATTTTTACCTTTGGTACCTTGACATTTTTCAGTAGGTGCATCGAATTGTCTACCATAAACCCACGTAAATGTAAGTTTAGGGACATGCGATAATGTTACTTTTCTGTGATGTGGAGTAGCCATATCAGATATTAATGTGTTGTTGTCCTTCAATTTCTTTTTCACTCGCTTTTCGATGTTCCTTGTAGCACAATCAAAAAGGTTTTTGTGCAGATCAGACATTTATCTAGAAGCTATAAAAAAAAATGTTAAGTTTATTGAAAAACACCTTTTGTACCTAAAAATGTGTATTTGTTGTTGTTATAAAAGATTTCATATACATTTTAGAAATAAAAGATTCTTTATAATAATTTGAAAACATCAGGCGATTCCATATATTCTATGTTTTAGAACAAGTTATTATTTAATAATATATATATATTTTTGAGTAATAAATTGTTCCTCATTGTAATCACAATTAAAAAAAGAAAAGGAAAGTAGCTTTCTCAACTGAAGTGGCCACTTGGGGAGGTGAGTAATATATATATATATATATATATATATATATATATATATATATATATATATATATATATATAGAAAGAGAGAGAGAGAGAGACTTTATACATTATGATATTTATTAAACTATTGTTTATTACAAATGACATATATAGCAAAAATATTTCAGGATGACTTTCATGTAAGGGACAAACTTTTTTTTTTTTCTTATTGCGTCCTTCCTGGTGACATTTTGAACATGTAATAACTTTTGAAGATGGAGGAATTTTTTCTGTAAAACAACGTTGCTTGCATCTGATCAAATGAATAGTTTATAGAATCGATTTTTGCTTAGATAGGTTTGTGAAATCTCATAATACTTTATTTGCTTATTTAAGTGTTCTCCTCCATTTGCATTAAAGTATCCATACCCCGAATTAAATAACTTGGAATAAGTTTCCATTAACATACCAAGATGATTTCTCAAATAATGCATATATGGCATTTTTGAAATTTTATTTGTACCAGGATTATACAGAAATAGTTGAAAATATGCCTCTGCTTGAAAATTGAAGGATTTAATACGATCAGGATTATGGTGAACGGAACGAATATCCCTATAAAATTTTATAACTTGCATGTTAGTATATGTATGTAAGAAAATAAAAGTTTTCCATAACTAAAGAAAATTATTTCCAGCATAATCAATTTACTTAAAAGATACTTATTACTAATAACTATAAAATTAAAAAAAATAAACTAAAAAATGTACTGAGCCAAATCAGCCCATGCATTGTAAAGTTGAAGGATATGTCTTAATTTTAGACTTTTTTGAGACTGCCATGAAACACCTTTGTTCTCAACAAAAATAGTAAGGAAAGTATCTATATTTGCTTCTAAGATCTTGCAATCATTTCTCATCATTCTCAAATTCTCTGTTCCATCATAATGTTTCTTTTTGCTAAAAATAATTATGTGCAGTATAAGATTTAATGGTTATGAAAACCATTACAAGTCCATAATTATTAGTCCATCGGACTAAAAAACTAATTATTATTTATTATATACACTTAAAACTCTATAATTAAATACTATATTTATATAGTATATTGTACTGAATTTCATTACGGGTAAAACAAGAAAACATGTAGCGCTTCTTAAGACTCCCACTTATTAGTGGACCTGTTTACAATTAACTAATTATTTTCTAATTTCTACACTCAAATTTAAAATAAATCATAAAAAAAAGCTAAAAATAAAATACACAAATTATATCACACAAAAATCAATAATGATTTATTTACCTTTTAAAATAACAATCAAGTTGAAATGCTAAATATGAACACCCAATCTTTCCTAATCCGTCAGACAAAAGGTTTTCTTTTGAACGCTTATTTATTACATCATATAACGCTTATTTATTACATCAAATAAAAATTTCCAAAGATATCTATGGTGTGCCTAAATTAAATGCAAGCCACATGGTGGCATGAAATAAATAATCAATCCTTTATTGAACACTGTTCCCTTAAATAATAAATATTGTTTTTGTTCATTTGTTTTTAACTTTCATATTTTAGAAGTACCTAAGTTTTAACTATAAGACTGTTGTTATTAACTTAATACAAAAAGTACAAAAAGTATTTACCCATCGTCCATAATTGTCATCAGTAAGCTTCTTATATTGTGCTGAATCTTTGCTTGGTCTCAGCCCTAGTTCAATCCTTGCATGGTCCCCCCGTTTTTGCATATCAACAACTGATTGAATAGGACCAATCTTTTTATTTATGGCAGCCCAGTCATAAATTGGCAACTTGCAATGATTGCAACCATATGTTTGATTACTGGAGCATTTACCAATAACTTCCTTAGTAAAACTAATATCTGCAACTATAAATAAAATCACATTAAAAAGTTCAAATTACTTCCATTAAGACACACTGTTAATCCATTTTTAACTAGATTTGTCAAATCTGTGTATACTTTTTGCACATGTAACTCAATATTCTCATGACTTTCATTACCACGCCAAAGAGTTGTTACAAATTGTCCGTATGGGCTGTTAATCATAGGAGTTTAATTCAATATAGCAAAAGAAGTGTGCTGAGTTGGATAACAACTAGCAGCACGAAAATTATCTCCAGTATCACGCAGAATTAAAGTTTTGCTATTTATGTCAAATTTTTCATATAGAGTTTTATTCTTCAGAATTAAAAAATCCCTTATCACTTCTTGTTGTTCAATAGAGAAAAACTCAAATTTTTCATAAAAGGAAGGGGTTGATAGGACTCTTTGTAGTGTATTTTCAATATTACAAGAGTACCCAAAAGACTCACAGTCAACGCTAGCATCATTATGAACATGTTGAATTAGGCCTACATCTATATTAAGGCAGTATTTTCTAAGGTTGTCATATGTAGGAATGTTTACATTATTTTTCTTTAGAGTACCTTTTAAAACTTTATAAGATCTTTGTGAAATTTCAATTTTATCCATCATTATTGAAGCAGTTTGATGACAATCAAGATTTTTAATAGATGATACAAACCTAAGCCTTTCAACAATATGAACTAAGAAATCAGTGTTTTCATCTATAACTTCTTCAACAATTTCTGGGCACTCATTCATTATGTAGCTCACAAAACCTAAAAAAGTGATTTAAATCTTATAGATTCAATAAATTAATTAAAATAAAATATAGAACATTAGAACTACTTACTTTTTACATCACCATAGCTTGCTAACTCTACTAATGAATGAATTGTCTTATTTATAAATTTTATTATTGGACAAGATGTTATATTGATTACTCCATTTCTATCCAAGCCAAAAAACTGAAAACCAGACCAGTTTTTAGAACTAATGTAGTTTAATTTTCTAAAAGCATCTTTAACAACCGAAGAGGAATGTAGGGGAAAACCTCAATGAATGGGACAGTTTTTGCAAAATACTTTTTAAACTTAAATAAAATTGTTTAATAATTATATTTAAATATGTTTGATAACCACCAACTCTTGCTCAATGATATAGTAAAACAAAAATATTGGATTTGCATTTGGCTATTGGTAAAAAGAGAGTTGTATTGGAGCATGATATTTGTCCCATTCATTAAGTATGTGTCATTGAATAGGACAAACACAAAAGAATTAAAAATAAACGTATTTAATTTAATCATTTTTCAAATTAGTTTATTAATTGTAAATGTAGTTAAATATATAGATACATACATAAAGACCACACAAAAAAAATTTTTAACTTTAAACATTTTAACTCTAATTAAATTTCAATCAAAGTAGAACTTTCTCATTTTAGAATATTATATTTAGTTATTTTTATTTAAGTAAATTATTGCAGTATAAAAGTGTGTAAATAATACCCATTACCCATGGGGATAAAAGTAAGGAACTGCAGCATCCCTCTGCTGAGCTGTAAATAATACTTTATTAAATTCATTCAATAGTTACTATTTTTTCCCATTCAATATGCGCAACACTTTATCCAAAAATTATTAGTCACACCAAAAACACCATTAAGCTTGAATGTTTTACTCACTGTAGTACTAGAGACTGTTATCTATTTAAGCATGGAATTTTATTTTCCGTAACTTCAAAAATTGCTGCAAAATCAGAAAAAAAAAAACATTTTTAAAAATTACTTTTTACATTCGAAAACACAATAACATCCATTGCCATTACAGTCATAGAGCAATAGGATGGATGAGTCGGTCAGTTGAATTCTTGTTTCTATCACCCTTTGTTACAGGAATTTGAATATCCTTACATCAATGCTTCTATAAGAATTTGAGTTTGTCCCATTCAATAATCGTCCCGTTCATTAAGGTTCTCCCCTAATGACTTGCAATCAATTAATAAGTCAGAAACAACAATTTGGTAAACAGGACCATTATCTGATTTCTCAATCTTCATTGTTGTAACCACATTAACATCATTAAGCTTTAATAACCTTTGTGCTTCATACCCTGGTTGAATGCGACATTTAACTGATCCAATTGTTTTTATGTACAACAAGCTGTCACAATTTATTCCAGTACCATAACTTACAACACCTAACCATGAGCACAATCTTGTGTGGGGAGTTAAGTTAGATACAAGGGATTGATATTGTTTTCTACAATTTTCAAATCCGGGTATACTTATACGAAACTTAAAATTGCTAGAGTCTAATCCATAAAATCGTTTTCCATTGAGTCTACCTTTTGTTTTTAAACCAAAAAAAAATAACTTTACGATATATTGATGTTGGATTAGTGCAGATATAACTTTTTAGTATATTATTATCACGCATAAATATTCCTTCATATAAAGGTGTTCCATTTAAAGATTTGATAACATTTAAAATTATAAATGATTCTTCTCCTGAATTCGAAACAAACTTTCTTTTTGCTGAATACTCATTTAATTCTTCTGTATCCCATGCATTACTATCAACTTTTTCACCAAAGTTTAATATTCCTATCCATTACATTCCATTTAGAATATAATAATTTAATAGCGAAATAACTTTAAAATCAAGAGTTCAAAACAAACCTTTTTTTTATTACAAAAATTATTTTTTATTTTACATTCGAAACATTTCTCGCTTACAATGATGTATAACACAGAACAGACATATGACAAAAATGATTATTTTAAAATAAATAATACAAAAATTTGAATGTAATGATAAATTATAAATATAAGCGTTTTGTAATGTAATTCTTAAAAATATTTTGATTTCATCTTAAGTTTAGGAGTTTAAATTAATTTTTTTCGGATAGAAATCGCACAATACGTACCATCAAATATAAAGTATGAAAATAAAATATCCCGAACGGATACAAGAAATATCCTGAACGGACGCACAACTTTAATGTTCTATAATTCAAAATAAAAATATGATATTCACAATCTTTTTTAAACTACAACGTAGACTAATAGTTACAGAAAATAAAACAGAAAACCAAATTTAAAAAAAGTAAAAAAACCATTAAGTTAATTTTTTTTCAGTAAACAGAACTGAAAAAAAAGTGCAAAAAATATCAGAAAACAGATCGCCGTGTGATAAGTTCATCATCCAATTTCTCACCTAACAGGTTTGGATAAGTGACATTTGTGCAAATAAGATTTGCCATAAAATTTGCACCTTTCAATTGCATCTGCTTGTGATCAGAAAGTCCTTAGAATTCCCTTCTCAATATTCACACTAGCGACATGAGTATTTTCCACCGTGGCCCTATATTTGAAATAAACTTATAAGTATTGCTTACTTAAAATTTAAATTTGATCTACCGTCAAGGTAAGGAGGTAAGGTAATTACAGATAAGGCAATGACGATGTTGATAAGTTTGAGGTCAGAAGCCAAGTTAAACTTCAGTTAAGGTGGTACAGCCCCATTCTAAAAAATTTCCTTAAAATAATCAATACAAAATTAAAACTACAATACATAAGTTAAAACAAGTATGTTGATTTTTTTTTTTTTGAATAAGAAATCTTGATTGCCCAACTTTTGCCTCACTTATTCCATACGAATTGCCAAAATATGGGTGTAATTTAAAACAAGATATCTCCAGTTCTATATATCTTTTAACTCTGAAATTTTAACACTATGTTCTTAAAAGGTACGAAGTGGTTATGAACCAAAATCATGCATTAAAGATGCATAGAACATTTTAAAAATAATTTTCTATATATTTAAGAAAATTTTTAACAAAAAAAGCAAGAAAAAAAGATTTTAAACATACTTATACATCATATTTATTTGTAGTTTTGGTTCTTTACCTAAGTCAATTTATAACAAAAACACCCTGAAAATTTCAAGTCAACATATGGTCCCAAACTGAAAATATTGCGTTTTAAAATTTAGGTATTTGGTAAAAATGACATTTTGAGAAAAACACTTTTTTTTCTTTTGGTCCAACACAATGCAGTCTGTTTATTTCAAAACCTGGATATGGATTACTTGCAACAACATCATTATAAGCTGAGCTGTCAACGTTTCCAATATATCCTTCATATCTCAAACCATGCTTTTCAATTGACCGTTGAAAAATTGAAAAGCATGGTTTGAGATATGAAGGATATATTGGACCAGAAGCTTCCATGGATCCTGATGATTTATTGTGGTTAGCTTCACAAATATGATTTATTTCCCAATTTTGATAAGCTGGTGTTGACTTTTTTTTGTTCCAATAACTATAAGCTTTGCAGAACTTCGTTTACAAAACTGAATCAAGACATTTTCCATTCTCTCTTGATATTGCAGTGACTACCATTTAAAGATTGATGGCCTCTCTTTTGCCAGGTACCATCAACAGAAACCTGGCAAGCAGAAACATCATTAACATTGCTTGATTTAGAAATAATATCTTTGGTTTCATTGGCTGCGCTTGACATACTTCCAGAAGCAACTTCATTATAAATATTTAACAAATTGTTATTTATTGCACTATAGTTTTTAAAATTCATAGGAGATAGCATGTTCATTACTGCAGCAAATTTGCATATAGATTGATAACCTTTACAAATTTCACGAAAAGCAGTAACGACTTGAAAATTAACTACTTTTTGGAGCTTCCTGATAAACTTGGTTCAGAAATTGATGTATCAATCTGAATAAACTTTGAAGATTTTAGGTGTTGATTACAAGAAAACTTTCTTTTTTTAGTTCGAGCAATAGAACGTCCCATATCATATTTCTATTTATCTATAAGAACATTAACCAGATTCTGATACTCCTTGTACTTTTCTATTCACTTTTTGTGATCACTTTTTGACAATCGTTGACGTCGTAACAACTTTCGTTTAATCTTAAATCTTACACTCGATTTAAATGATGATAGATTTATTCGTGTTTTGTTTATGAGTCTGCAACCAGCTTAATTAAAATTTCCTGGTTTTATATTTAGTTTTTCATAAATTAAAATAACAGACTTCTTACCAATGTTATAATTTGCAACAGCATCGTACACTCCGAGCTCTAAACTGGCTAAACCAGCATAATTACCTTTTGGTAATGTCCTACACACTACAACTTTTTTACCTCCGTGTTTGGGTATATATCTTTAATAGAAAGATGGGATTTACTATCCCCATCAACAAGAAATTCAGTTTATCTTAACTTGTGCTTTTCAATGGAACGTTTAAATTTCACTGCACCAACAGATTCGATACCACCAGCTGTACCTTGATAATTGTACAAGCAAATCTGTTTGTTTTTCCAATTAGCATATGCATAAGGTTTGATTTTCTTCATTTTTCCTTCATACAATATGCTTTACATCACTTATTCATATGTTCAACATCAAATATTTTTCCGCTATATATTAAAATTGCGGTAAAAATACCGTTTATTGACTGATATCCTCTTCTCTGCCACGATCCCATCGCATGATACACCAACATCAACAATATCCTCACCAGTTGAATTTTCTTTTAATTCAGTTGCAGCATCTGACATTGTCTCGTTTACAAAGATTTTTATTTTTGTTGTTATTTTTGTATAGTTTTTGGGTGATATGAGTTTATGCATATTCTTGAGCTGAGTAAATTTTTCAATTCCAGTATGACCATGTCCTACTACTCTCATTCCATATATTGTCCTGTTGTTAATATCAAACCCTTTATCACAATTATCTGATGTATAAAATTCATGTCTATAATCTCAAGATAGTGTAGTACACTTCTAATATAGCAACGATGCTAGACCTTTCTTTTTTTCATAGTGATCACCTAGGTACAGTGCACAATTTTCATATATAGGACACATTAAGAGTGAAAGAACTTTAGATAAAATTTCAATGTCCATAATTCTGTAACCACTAATTTTTTTAAATGTTTTTACTTAGTATATTTGTAATGAATTTAACTTCCTTAGCAGATGCGCCTAAAATATTACTGTCATTTAACTCAAATCCACTTACATTACATGCACTTTTATTTCTCTGTACATTAAATACTCTTCTTTGTTTGTGGTACTTTGTTCTCTGCTTTACTCTATCATTCATTTTTATGTTTCTAATAACATCCAAATCATCCAAAACATCTAAAGGATTTTATCTTTTTTTTTTTTTTTCTGCTGTTGGATAAATTAGCTTTGATAACTTGATAAAGTCGCAATTGTAAATAGTCTATGTTTGAATATAATGAACAGAACATTAATTAGCAAAGAAGATATAAATCAAAACATATATTTGAAACAGTTCTCCTGGAAATGTTCACAAACAAAATATTCACCCACATAGTAAAGCAAATATTTTTCACTTGGGTTTAAAAAAAACATAAGTTAAACAAAAACTTATAAAGAAGTCTATAACTTTCTTTGCAGATTCAAAACCTACATAAGATTTCGGTCAACAATTATTAGAAAAAAAAATCCAATTTTTGAAAAAAATTGAGAGCTTTTACCCCTTAAAATTCACCATTTTGAGAATAGCAAGTTACTAGCGTCAAAAAAAGCAACACAAAAACAACAAGATTTTGACTTTAAAAAGTCGTTAAAGTAACTTTATCTTGCATAATTTACGCAAGTTAAACCTATGTTTATCTGCCGCAAAGGAGAAAATTCTTTGATGTTAAGTTGCAGGATTTAAAAATCGAAGTTTAAAAAGGAACTATTGTAAACCATTTTACAGTCAAAAATTAAATGTAATAGATTATGATATATGTAGTATGTATAAACAAAGATGGATTTGTAGATTAAATGCCTAATATAGATTATATCTCTAACAAACCAATCAAAAAAAAAAGGGGGGGTGGGGAAACTATCTAAGTAGTGGGACCTGTTTCTAACATCCAAATTGGTGCTCTCTTGCATCTCGGTTCTACTAAAATCTTGAATAATATCCTTCATTATACCTATCATCATACAATCTGAAAGATCGTAGTTTTTTTTCAAGTTCAAGATGGTTTCACTTCTTATTTGTCTTATAGGTGATCTGTCTCTCTAAACTTTGACATCAAAAACCTTTCCTCCTGTTGCTGGTTTAAAGTTTATGCCGTTACTGGCCGCAGATATTTCTTTTAGCACATGAGAAACAACTCTGTCAGAGGCCTTACGATTTTAAAGGTAATTTAGGCACTTAAGTTTTGAAAAGTTACTTTCTTGTTTCAAGGGTGAAAAATACCTGGACCAACTACTTGAAAGCATTCTTAGCGAAATGAATTGCTTCTTCAAGTGTCCTGCCCTAATCAGCAAATAGCACAGAAGCAGCTGTCATTTTTTTTTTAATTTTTCCCAACTCTTTAACTTGCTGACGGCCATTTAGATAAGTTGTTTCTACATTTTATTTCGGTTCTCAAAAAATATAACCAAGTTTAGAAACCCCTCATTTTTAATGAGCTTCAAAATAACTTCAACTAAAAGCTTCAAAAAAAGAGCAGTGAAGTTTGTTATATCTAATATACAAAGCCTAAGGTTTGTAATTTTGTAAGTATGTGGGTGAGTTCTTTATACAAATCCACAGTTTTGATCCGATCCTCACCAAGTTTTGCACAGACCCCTCATTTTACCAGGGCAAGGTCATCGGATAATTTTCGTCCTAGAGTTTTGACCCTAGGGAGTACCTTATTTACTAAGGTCGTCCTTATGTACTTCACAGGGTACACCAAAGAAGTAGAATTTCACTATCTATCTTTACCAAAAGTTGTTCACCACAGTGGGTTTGAATATCAAAATTTTCACGGTATTGTGCTCACAACGTAGGATGTCTTGATTTTTTCCTAAATTTCCCCCTGGTTAACAACATAGGGTACCCCAAGGAGGCAAAGTCTTACAAAATGTCTTTAGCAAAGTTGTTTATTGCAATGGGTTCGTGTAACAAAATTTTCTCTATATTGTGCTCAAACTTTAGGATGCTCTGACTTTACCTTGATTCTCCCATGATTTACTCCACAGGGTACCCTATGGAGCCAAAATCTTACAAAGTGTTTTCTGCAAAAGTTGTTATAAGTGGAAAGGAATAAAGCAAAATCATAATTGTTGTTTTTCAATGAAATTTTTATAAGTAAATTTTAAAGATTTCTTTTTTATCCAGGGCAGCACCGGGAACTGACCGGCAAGTTATTCATTAAAGTTGCTACAAATGTTTTTGTAAGTTTTTTGAAAATATTTGCGTAAAAAAAGTTTAAAAAAATGTAATTCACATAAAATTCTAACCATATTCACAAAATATTTGCGTTAAATTTCAACTTAAAAATTTCAATTGCTCGTAGTGGTCTTAAGTTAATCTTTACTTGGCATTCTTTTTCTATGAACATCTACTCAGTTATTTTTAAGAATACTGTGGGTTGTGATGTAAACAAACTTTGAAACTGCTTGAATCAAACAGTAATTTATTTTAAATGACATACTTTGCTGTTAATATTTCCAACTGACAATAAGAAACTAGCTGGCATCTACTTCTCCTGATATGTACGGTGCCCCCCAATAGGAAAAAACAACTTTTATTACTGGAAATACATGATAGCTTCTTTTTTTTTAACTTTAGTGATAACTTCAAATAATATTAAAACACTTAAATGGCCTGGCACCTCCCCAGATCTTAATCCAATTGAGAATCTCAGGGCAATTGTTAAAAAAAGACTATGAAAACATCACTGCACAATTAAAACTAAGCTTACCACAACTATCCTTCAGATTTGGTTTGAAGACATAGACATCCAAAACAATTGTAACAATTTGGTATATTCCATGCCAAAATGTGTGTAGAAAGTTTTAGCAGCACTAAGAGGATACACAAAATATTAGTGTATGAGTTTTTACTTTATTAGAGTTAGAAAACGTAAAATTTCCTGGATTTTTATAATTTTTGATTTTGATGCAATTAATTTGCACAAAACTGAAATTGAAGGCCTACTTTTACATGGTATATTCGGGGTGAATTTAACTGCGTGATGGTCGATTACCCGTAAAAACTGAGTTATGTTGTCATTAGTTACGGATATAGGAAAATCCGAATAAAGAAAATTAGTGAAACTTGTTTTACAAAAATTTGTGAAATAAAGTTCACAAATTTTTTGATCAAAATGCAATTTATATTTTTATATTTGATGACACTTCTTCAGCTGTAGGACATTGCCTACTGTATGTAAAAGAATTCCGGCATCTGGCCGGATCCATCTTGACAAAATGTTTGGAAATGTAGCGATCATCCAGTATTGAATTTAGATATTTATTTTTGCAAAAACCAAGTTCTTTCCCATTCCTTAACCATGACTTGTTTTTGATAAAAAATTGTTTTTGGTATGTATGTCTCTAGAAGTGGAGTAACAACTGTGTCCACGACAGACCTGGCGTATTCCCTAACTGCGTCGTTCAATGGTTTTAGAGGATTTTGCGATTTTTTGTTGTTGTTGTTAAGGTTTAGGTTGTTGTCTAGTTGGATTGTTCTATCTTGATTATCGAGTAATTGTTGGATAGCCTCACCAGTTTGGAAGCTTGAGATTAAAACGTAGTCTCCTGCTTGTGTTTCGAGGGAATGCATTTCTTCGTAGTCGTGTTGAGGATCTTTCCACGCAATAACTTTTAAGGAGTTATTGATGGGGCAAATTCCTACTTCAAAAATTTGATCTGTTTAATGACCATTCTGTGTTAATAACGTGGTATTCAATGTGGCTTGAATACTCATTAAATTGGCGGGAAATCGGCGAATTTCGAAAAAATCTTGGATTAGTGTGTTTGTCTTAAATATTTTGTAATTGCATTCCTCAAAAATTTCAATTTTCCATTAACCTTCTTCAATTTCATAAATTAATTGTTGTTTAATATTTACGACTTCGGTTGGTGTGGGTAGATCATTTTTTATCTTGTCGTTACTGTTGTACAGAGTGTGAAACGCATGTAGTACACTTTCCATTGGAGAGTATTCTTTTGACTTTATTAAACGAAGTCTTAAGAATTTGATTATACACTATGAAAAGGCAAAGTTCATGTAGGACTCATATTTCATTCTCATAAATTTGTTATTATAAATTTGTTCTTACAATTTTCTTTAAAACGGTGAATGGTTATCGATGTTCTGTACGTTTATGTGAATTATATATGAATACTGAATTCAATAAAGTTTTCTCTAATTATGCTAAAGTAGAGAAACGAATTGAATCTCGGTAAGACCTCCAATGTGAGACGTGGTTTTTAAACGGTTTTACGTGTATTTAACACTCCGATTTATTAATGTTAGGCTGATGGAATGGCGGGATTAGTTTTTCGTATGTTAGGCGGATTGGATTTATAGGGCTATGGGGATGCCTCTTGACTCTGTATTATGGTAGTACTCTGATTTAATAATGTTTATACGCATACTTTTCTTTACGCGCTGTATTTCTTGTTTAAACTGTAGTAATAAGAATTCTTTTTCCTTTAAGTATCGTTATCGTTGATAAATGTTTCTCCTCTTTAAATTATATAAAAACTATTTCTTATACTCTCTTCTTTTCGTGAAGCTGAAACTCCTGTCTACTTCATTTTCGTAGAACCTAAAAGCTTTGTCATCAACTTTTCATAATTTTAAATTCCGCACTATTAACCGTGCTTTAGCTCAGTGAAAAAGCGCACATATCATACGCGTTGTTTTTCCGCATGTAATCCATGCGGAGATTATTATTTTGTTCCATGTGGAATTTGTTACCAATATCCCATGTGTGATTAACCATATAAAACCCATATGGGTTTATTATTTACCCTTTTGCCTCTAACTAATAAATAATGTAAAGTTACTTTAAATCCATGATGTTTTAAAACAAAGAAATAACATACAAACTATAAAAATGTTAGTTTCATTTATTATTTCTTAACACTATATTAATGTAGGTCTATAAAATAAACTTTAATTTAGAGCAATTTTATTTGCTCTTTTGCCCTTCGCACGCCCACCTGTCTCTCGAGTTGATGAAATCTGTGATCAAGGCTCGCTCAATGTATAGGTTCTCTGCATTACAATATTTTTTTCTTACACTTTCTAAAGAAGAGAAATACAAATGTGAAAAACTTTTTTAAAAAAATTTACTTTTTCTTACATAATAATCTAGTTATAGCCTAAATATAAAAAAGTATTACTTTTACTATTCATGATACCTTCGGATAACAATACTTTACAAAGCTTACAATAAGTCAGATCTAAGCTATTGTAACTCAAAATTTAACATAAATAGAAAAGATGCAAAGGGCAAAGTATCTAAAGCAAATTTTTAAATAAAAAGTCGCTTTGGCTGTAACATAGGTGTTATAGGGTTGGAACTTGCATATAAAAATGTATTTGTCAATATATGAGTAATAAATATTGTTATTATATACTTAGGAATTTTGTCAATATATTGATAATGTACATCTAGTTGTTATATTAGTTCAGTAGTATTATTATCAAAGGAAAGATTTACATTTTCTGATACTGTAATACGCATTTTTTTTATTATATATTGACTTAACATCTATTGACTATCTCTTGATTTAACATTGGAATTGAACTGAATCTTCTTTTTTGAAATGAACTTTTTCAGATAACTTTTTATTTAGCTTTTTCAGATAACTTTTGTATTTCTTTCTCCTGTTGTTGTGATTTTTTTTCTTTTTGTTTTTTTTTTTTCTTTTTTAAGCTTTTTTTTTTCGTTTGTTTTGACTTTTTTTTATTTTCTTATCCTCATCATTCAATTTAGATTGACTTGCTTCTTGTAAAATTAATACAAAATATTTGTTTCTTTCACTGGGATATGTCATATATTGTCATATACTTCCATTTAATATATTTACTTATATACTGTCATGAAGTATAATTCCATATGCGTATAGTGTTGTACATGTTGTATTAAATAAAGGTATAGAGCAAAAGCAAAAGTTGGTTATTAACTTCGTTTTGAGTGATACTTTGATCTGTTATGCATAATATACATTGTTGTGTTTATTATCTATCTTCTTTTAAGACCGGCACCGATCTCTAAGATCAGCCCGTATATTTATACGTGTATATAAATATGACACATGTCCCTAATAAAGCATAACCTAAATATAAATGTCAAAAAATCATAACTCCTCATAATCGAGTGGCCTTTTATTCTTTATTATTCGTCCGCGACTGGATACTCGTAATTGTTCTTCTCTTGTATCTTCCACTAATCTGTTTTCTTTTGCAATTATCATTTTCTCACTATCAAAATCAGGTGAAACCGTTGCGTTACTACTGTATTCATTAACCAGAAGATTAGGATTGCTTCTGCGAATTATTGCCGTATTATCCCAACTCAAACAAGGCGCAGATATTGTATGTACTTTTCTAAGATGAATCTGATTTCGACGAAGGATATGTCCATTTTCATTCAATTTTACTTCATACAATCTAGGGGCAACACATTTAACTATTTTACCTCTTAAACTCCATTCGCGAGTTACTTCATTTTGAATTGCAACATTTTGACCTTGCCTAAAGACCTGTGGTATAAAAGGACCAATATTTTTATCATAGTATTTTTTAGATTGAATTCTCTCTTTGACTAAATTTCTAAACTTTTTCAATTGTTCCTTATTTTGAGTTTGAAATCTGGGTAAATTGTCCCTCAGTTGACGTCCATGTAATAACTCTGCTGGAGATAAGCCACATCTTATTGGAGTATTACGTAATATTAAGATACCTTTATAAATGTCTTTATTTGACATGTAGCATTTCTTTATCAACAATTTTATTGATTTTACAGTGGCTTCTGCTAAACCATTCGACCGTGCATAGTGTGGACTACTCGTTATGTGTTTAAATTCCCACTGTTGGGAAAATTGACGAAACAATTTCGAACTATATTGCGTACCATTATCTGACACTAATTCTTCTGGAATACCATTTCTAGAAAATGATTCTTTGCATGCTTGTATTACATCAGTTGATCTAGTACTTGAAAGCAGAAACACTTCAGTCCACAGGCTATAGTAATCAACAATAATTAAATAGTTTTTATTAGCCCGTTGAAACAAATCAGTTCCCAGGTTTTGCCATGGTCGCGTTGGAATTACAGGAGATAACAGATGTTCTTTTGGCTTTGTTGGGAGATATTTCATACATGCCTCACATTTTCGAATTAATTGTTCAATTTGGTTATTTAAACCAGGCCAGAAAATACTCTGACGGGCACACTGTTTGCACTTCTTCATTCCCAAGTGACCTTCGTGTAATTTTGAAAGAATTTCTTTTCGCATACTAATTGGGATTACTATTGTATTTTGATATAACAAAAGACCATCAATTTTAACTATTTTATCTTTGAAATCCCAATAAGGCTGGAGATTAGCTGGACAGTATTTTTTTTTATTAGGGTATCCTGAAATTATACTTTCTTCCAATTGTTTAAAAAGTTCATCTTCTCCAGTTTTCCTCCTAATTTCATCTAACCGACTCTCTGTCGCAGGCATACTTTTTATTATTGAATTAACATATGTGTTTAGATCATTTTCTGCTATCTCGTCTTCCTTTGTGGGTTGAGATACAGGTGCACGAGACATTGCATCTGCGTCAGTGATCAAGTTGCCAGAAACATGCTTGCAGTAAATGAAAATCTTAACAATTTCATTCTAAAGCGTTGAATTCTCGGAGACATCTCAATAAGTGAACAGTAACTTAATATGGGAATTAATGGTTTATGATCTGTTTCCAATATAAAATTTGGTAGACCATAAAAATAATTTGACATGCGTGTGCACCCCCATGCTACAGCTAACATTTCCCTTTCGATTGGATAATAATTTTTCTCAGTCATTGTCAAAAATCTAGATGCACAATCAATTGGTTTGTATACACCATTATGACTCTGGTAAACAACTACACTAAGTCCGTTTACAAAACTTCCATCTGTTCTTACTTTTACAGGTTTTTTAGTATCATAGTGGGCCAAAATGGGTGTATTAGTCAAACTATTATTTACATCATTGAATGCTTTTGAATGATTGTCAGTCCAAAACCATGCTGATTTTGAACTTAAAAGATCTCTTAAAGGTTGAGCTACTTTAGCAAGCGATGGATTAAATTTTGATAATTGCTGAGCCATACCAAGAAAGCTACGTAAAGCTGTAATATTTGTTTGTCTTGGAAAATTTTGTATAGTTTCAACTTTTTTGGTCAATGGTTTTACTCCCTCTGCTGAAATTTTATGACCTAAAAATTCTACTTCAGTTTGATTAAATAAACATTTTTCTAAATTAAGGGTAACTCCATGTTCTGCTAGTCTACTCAGCTATGCTACAAGGTTTTCATTGTACTCATTTTCTGTATTGCCAAAAACTAAAAAGTCATCCATACTTTTTACTACTCCTTTTAGACCTTCAATTACATATTCCATTTTTTTACTAAAAATTTCTTGGAGTGATGTCAGCCCAAATGGATCCCTTGTTGGGCAAAAACGACCAAAAGGTGTAGTAAATGCACATTTTAATTGACTTTAAACATCCATTGGTAACTGCCAATATCCTGAGTTGCCATCTAACTTAGCCATATATTTACACCCATTTCCTAGTTGCGCCAACGTATAATCTACACTCGGAAGTTCATAGAATTCACGTTTTGTATCTTTGTTTAACTGTGTCAAATCAATACAGATACGAAGCTGTCCGTTTGGTTTGTTCACGACTACTATTGGATGACACCAGTCTGTAGGTTGATTCACTATTTTGATAACACCCATTTCTTTCATTCGCTAAAGTTCTTACTTTAGTGGTTCAAGTAGTGGGAATGCTACTCGCCGTGGCGCTCCAATGTGGTATGGTGTTGCATTTTCTTGTACTGTACTATGTACGGAATCACCTTTAATTGTCCCTTATCATTTAAATACTGATGGAAACTGTTCTATAATGCTACATTTTGATTTTGTAATTGTAGCACACATGAATCCTTCTGGAATGTCTATTTTAACCATGTTAAACTTTTGTAAGGCAGTTCTTCCCAATAAAGCAGTTTGTACATTCCTACAAACATATATAGTAATTAATTCACTGTGCTGACCATTGATTGAAAATGATTTTTGAAAGTAACCAAGACAATCAAGTGCTTTATGATCAGGACCTATTAATTGTTTGTTAGTAACATGTAAATGTTTAATTTTAACTCCAAACTTTTTTAAATGATTAGTTCCTATAACTGTTACCTCTGCACATGTGTCAACTTTAAATGTTATTTTTCCATATTTCACTTTTAATTGTATTTCCCTAGGTCCTTCTTGATTATCTACTCCTACTCTATCCAAAAACAATGCGCCTAGATGCTGCTGCGTGCTTGACAAATTTTTATTATCACTTTGTTGATCAACACATTTATCAGGAATATTTTATTTTGTTTTTAGGCAAACTGAACTATTCGAGAAGTGGTTCATAATACCGCAGTCTCTACACTTTTTACCCCATGCTGGACATGATCCCTGAATAAAAGGATGCTTTTTTAAACAGAATTTACATCTCAATTCCGTGTGGGTGAAGTAAACTTATTTTTCTTGTACAATTGCTGTCCAATACGGTCTACACTTTCAGTGTTATTTTTTCGTAGTTCAGATACACCATCTTGTGCTTTTTCTGAAGAACGAGAAATTACTACTGCTTTATCAAGTGTCAAATTCTTTTCAGAAAGCAATTTTTCTCGTACTTTGTCACATCTTATCCCATATACAATTTTATCTCCTAATAAACTGCCAAAACAATATGCAGTGTTACAAAAATTGCAGTTTTTACTTAACAATTTTACTTCTGTTAAGAAATCATGAAAACATTCACCATCTTCTTGAAAACGTTTGAAATATTTATGCCTTTCTAAAGTCTCATTAACAATACCCTAAGCAAACACTTCCATTTTCTCCAATATAATAGCTGGATCTGTCTTTTCGTTTTCGGTTAGGTTTAATGATTCATAAATATTTCGAATTTCTGAAGAAAACGTATATCTTAACATAGCAGCTTGATATGCTGCTGGTTTCTTTTCTAAATCTGACAACAAAACATAATCCTGCCATTTCTCAATCCATGAACGAAATGCAGCGAATCTATCTACAGTTAAATCCAACACTGGAGGAGAAACACCTCATTTACCACTTTCTGCCATTTTATGTGCAACAATTCGTAGGATTGAACAAGATAATAATAAAAAGTTTTCCCACGTTTCTTCACATACTCATAGCGCTATGTTAAGTTTATTATCTATCTTCTTTTAAGACCGGCACCGATCTCTAAGATCAGCCCGTATATTTATACATGTATATAAATATGACACATACATTATACATTTTTATTGTATTCTAGCATAATTTTTTTTGATGTGCAAAAAATGAAATTTTTGTGCCACATCCAATACCTACATTTAGAGTTTTTAGTTGATGTAAAAATTTTTTATATATTTTCTTTATTCAAGTAGCTACAAGGGTATTAGGATGCAATCAAATATTCCATTACATTTATTACAGTTCTGTTACATTATTTATTACAGTTCTGTTACATCAGAATTATCCAAATTAACTTGCATACTTTTTTTTTGATAAACAATGATAAAACAATTTTAAAGTTAATAAAAGGTGTAAAGCCTTCATGCTTTATACCTTTAGTAATATCAACTTATCTAGTATAACTGTCAGTCAGATGGGGCAGTTGCAATATTTCATAGATCAGTGTCAAGGCATAACTTAAAACAAGTATTACATTTGAGATGGGGATACAAGTTGTAGAATCATAACCTTATGGTGATGATTTTTTAATTCATAAAATAGAATGTGTTAATCACGTTCAAAAACGTTTAGGTGCAACGTTACGTAATTTAAAAACAAAATATAAAAATAAATTGTTGCCAGATGGCAAAAAACTTTATGGAAAAGGTCGTTTGACGGAAAAAGCCATCAATATATCACAGTCGTACTATGGTATGGCAATTCATCAAACTAACCAAGTTTATGTGATGAAAAAAGCTATTGTTATTATGGCTATGTTATTTCACTGTTCAGAAAATGTTACTGAAGAAGAACGTCATAAGTTTTGTCATCGTACAAAAGATAGCTGGTGTAAACGGCAATCTAATAAAGTGACAGGTAAAAGCACACGTACTTCAAGACTCACACTACCACCTGCTATAAGGGATGTAATTAAACCAATTTTTCAAGAACTAAGTGAAGATGAAGGGCTCAGTGGAAAAAGTACTTAAGTGTATTTTGAGAGTTTTGAGAAAAAGTAGGTCAAAGTTTTTAAATTGAAGCTGAAATACCTTTTATTCATTTTACTCAACTGTAACATTTTTTTTTATATCCAGCACACACTGCTACATATCTAAACCAAGTTTTATACTTGTTTTGTAAAAAAATAATGATTTTGTGATAAATAAGATGTTTTGCACTTAGGTACTTTTTGCCCTAAATTTTTATTTTCAACTTAATTTTTAAATTTACCAGCAATGTTTTGCACCAATAAATGTTTTTGTCAATCTATAATAGTCCCCTTCTCACACCCTGTTATTTATAATTAAAGCAGCTGTTAGTATGATGTTTAATTAATGGGTAGATAACATTTCTGTTGCCAGTGGTAAGTTCATCAGTGATCATCTGCCTATTAGTGTAGGTTAAATAAGATGGAATAATCTACTGATACTTGTTATAGTTGCTATTTGAATAATACCTACTGGAAAATCATTTTATTAAAAGACTGCCTTTAAGGTAAACATCTAATGGCAAATAGTAATATTCTTTAACAATAAACACACTTTTTTGACAAGATTCTGTTTATGATTATGTCAAAATGTTTATTTCCATTCAAATTTTAAACAAAAAAGTATAAACACAAAGTGAATTTACACTATTGGTCAACAAAAATAGTAAAACAAATGTGATGTGATAATTATTTACAATCTTGATGGTAACACTATTTACCATAATAATTATCTATACAAATTTAAATTAAATTAATGCCCTATTCAAAATCATCAGCTTGCTCATCCTCTTCTGGAGACATTTCTATAGGTTTGAGGGAAATGTAAAAAGTTACACTTTCTGGAAGATGGACATGCGACAAAAGTGACATAATATCATTAAATTTTGCTTTTTTTATTGGAAGAAAACCGTTGAATGCCAAAGGGCAATCTTTAATTGCCGATTTTAAGGTGCTCAATGATTTTCCCCTTTTTAATAAATTTAAAGTGGAAGTGAGGGGGCCAGTCATTGAGCTTCTGCCTACAGGGTTCTTCAGCCTTTCAAATAAAATCCCTCTGAGACTGGCAATACCCTCTGGCGCTTTAATTACTTTATCCAGGCTAGATTTAAAATCTTTAACCCTTACAACAGGTCTACTGTCCATTTCCAAATTGTCAGTAAATGGATGTTCGACATACACAATTTTCCATGAACTATTAATGCTTGATTTGGCAATAAGATTTACCAGGTCAGAAGACTTATGAAACTTATCTGTTTTTAATTTTTTTTTTTTCAATCCTGCCAAAGTCTCTGTCACATGGCATTCTGCTGTGACCAGGAATAGGGTACTTAATAACAACTTCACTGAGTTTAGTAATACATAAATTTTGCAAAAAACCAACAATGTATCGGTTCTTGTTTTGTGAAAAACAATTATCTGTGAAAATGACCAGTTTCCCTATCGACTCTGGCAATTCATCTATATAGTGTTCCAGACATGAAAGAACCTCATTGGGTCCTTTGTCAGCAAATTTTTCGGCATAAATATACATCGAAACATTTCCAGAGCAAACATCATGAATGCCAAGGTTATGCACAGCCAGCTGTCTTTTGTAGTATTCCTGACCAATCCCAGTAACAGGTAGAAGCAGGTTCTTTTGAAAATCCATAGCTATGACTTGAGTATCATCAGTAGAAAGAGCAAGATGCTTGTCCTCTCTTATCTGCTCGTAGAAGGCATCCCCTTTTCTTTTGTGAACTTCATGTTCAGTTCTCAGTTTTAACACCAAATCATTATTTCTGTTGACAGTGGTAGATTTAATATCAGCATTAAATTTTTCACATGTGTCACACACATCTGTGCGTGGAAACCCAAAACTGGTATTAAGTTCATAGTTGAAAATATCTCTGTAGATCCATTCTTTGGCGATAGTTTTCATGTCTGGGTGTTGTTCCAAAAACAACCTAAACATCTCAGAAATGTTAAGGTCAGAGGTTAGGCAGATCCTTTTTCTATTGTCTGCTCGAGAATAGTGGCTTTCTTTTGCAGGAAATGAAGAAATATGTTGACGGATCTTGGCGAATCTCATCATTAAGTTTTTTGTGATGGCCATGCTTTCCTCTTAAGTCTTGTAGGGGTTCTTCAAAGTCAAGGACTTTTTTTTTCAGACGTGATTCCTTAATACTGTGCAGAGCACAAAAAGCATTTTTGCACACAGGTATAGGAGAGCCAGTTTCTTTTATTGTGTAGCTTTAGCTGCTATGGAATGTTTTGGGGACTGCCTGACTCTGTTTTCGCCTAATAGTGTTTTCTTCTTTTACAGAAATGCAACCCCTTAAATAAATGTTTTGTTTCTCATGTTCGGCAAGCTCATTAAATTCTTTTAAAATATTACTCTTTTCTCCATCGGTAAACTTCTCATTTGCACCTGCAGTCCACATAGTGCTGGCTCCTTTCATCAACATCCTTTCCCACGTGGTTTTTGTGCGCATCGCCTGTAAATATAAAGTTTACATTTTACATTAGGCTACAACATAAAATGAGTGAGGTGAAGAGGGCGTAATACTAATAGTATAGATAGGCTAATACTAAATCTAGTAACTAGATCTATAAACTATAAATTTAAAAAAAATCAAGTTAAGATAGGGCATACTATTTAAAAATAGAACTGAGAACTGTTTAATTCAATAGAAATAAATAACTAAGGCTAATATACGTATAATTTAAAACAGACTAGATCTAGATTTTACATAATATTAATAATAAAGTCCTCAAATCGCCGAAATTCTGCAGTGATAACAGTACTGTGTACAGTCTGTACAGCATGGAAGCCGAAATTATAGCATTATGCCTCATGACATGATTTAAAGTAAAGTGATTTTTTTTTTTAAATATAAGTTAGTATACATAGCTATCTTTAATTTTATTATTTTGATTACTCAATAAACAACATACCTGAAGCTTTGGCACGCTTTATTGCAGTCTTTAACCATTTATTTGGTGTAGATTTTCTTTTTTTCCCAGTTTTGTTTTCACTTTTCTCAACTACGGTGTCAGCCATTGTTGTTGAAAGTAACAGGAAGGGTGTGACTCTTTGGTGCATTCTTATTGGCTGGCAGTAATTTTGTGATTGGTTGGTAACAGTTAAGAACTTTTTTCCCTAAAGATCAGCACTTAAGAACTTTTTCTTCAAAATTTTACCAAAACAGCTGATGTATAGTATTCGATTTAAGCTACTTCGGTACTTTTTCCATGGCCTAAATTTACAGGGATGGTTTATGGGAGGTAATCAAATAATATACCGGTCTTAACTCATTTTTGAAAAAATGTAACTTAAGTACTTTTTCCATTGAGCCCTTCAGATGCATTACTTGTTAAATGCTTGCATGGTTTGACTCAAATGTTTATGAGTGTCTTAATTCACAAATTTGGTCTCGTTTCCCAAAGAGTATTTATTGCAGTAGAAAAGTGTTTTAATTTGGTGCAAGTTCTGCCATTATTAATTTTAATGATGGCTGTAAAGCATTAAAGAAAGTTTTTAGTAAATTAAAAATTCCTTCAGGATATTTTTTTTATAAAGGTTCTGCAAAAAAAGATTACCATCGAAGTATTTTAAAATGTAAACAAAATAAACAGATATTTAATGTAGACGAAAGCATTTAAGAGCCATTGTCTGAGAAATGTAGGCAAAGTCTGGAAGTGATGTCTTCAAATTGTACTCATTTTTAGATATTTTGTAAAATACAATGAAAATGGGCCACTGGTAATTTTTTTTCAAAAATTTTTATTATTTACGGAGATATTGGGTCCCAAAATTTGGCCCGTTTTGAGAAAATTTTGCGCATGGAGTGCAATTGCTACTTTGAGGAGTAGTTTTAGCAACATGAATATGACAGAAACATTTCTTTTTAATTTTTTTACTAATCTGGGTAGGTTTCTACAGTAAAAGTAAAAATTCAACATGATTACATTTTCAGTTGTCTAGAAATCGTGGTCCGAAACCACAACATTTGAAATTTTACCCTAACTTTGAGCTCTAATATCTCTTAAGGCCAATACTTGCACGTAGTTGTTTTAGGTGTTTTTGAAAGACACTAAGACATACATTGATTTTTTGAAACAAAAATCATGTGCATGCAAGGACCTGGGAAGGAGTAACCTGCCAAAAATCACTTTTTGCGTTCAACGCGCTTTGATAGATTACCCATAACAACTGTGGCCTTAGGTCCACCATGAACAGTATAAGTTATTTATTTTCCTTAAATATGCATCTTCCAATATATGAAAAAAAAATCCATGTGCTCTGGTGATAAAAAGCCTACAGAAGTCCTAGAAGTAGCCTTATTTTGCCAATTTTTTAACTAAAAAAATACCCTAGCAACGGTATAGATATACTTAGCAACGGCTACTTTACAGCAATATCAATTAGTGCTGCTATTAAAAATTTTAATATAATACTTTTTTGTAAAGAAACTGTAAACTTGAAAAATAATTTTTTTTTTAACTTTATCAATTAAAGAAAGAACCATTAAACTTCAAGATCAACGTTTTTTCCGTTTAAAACTGATGGGAAATACAGTTTTCTAAGAATCACCAAAAAAATATAATAAATTTATTAATGGCCAATCTGAATCTCCACGTTGTCAATATCGTCTTTTGAGAGTGAATAATCTCCTCTTTGATTAGTTGGTGTTGGTGCATCAATCTTACAAACACCGTCAAGAGACGAACATTGGAGAATATTTTCTTTGGTTGGCCACTTGAAGCAGTTCTTTCCAGGTTTAACAGAATATTCCATACAAGAAACATATATATCATCATCATTGACCTAATGGTTGAGGTAAAGTAACGTCTAATCATTGCTGCTTCCTAAATATTCCTTGAAATTAATTAATATGGTTAATAAACCAATAATTTTGTAATAGATCTCAATACACAAAGATACAATATTATAGTGTTAAAACTTCTTACATTTTTAATTATTGCAGGATACCATTGCATAAAGTATGGAACAACAATCCAATCACCAATTTAAAAATCAGCTGCTAACTCCTTTGCAATCAACTGAATATCATTGTTTAAATCATCTTCTTCGTTTTCAAGTGCGTCTTTCATATCAACAGTTTCATCAATCACATCATCAGTTAAGTTAACCTCTTCACAAAAAGTGGTTGCTAACCTTCCTGTTCTTTTTTGCTTACTCCATCTAAAAAATTACACTTGAAGGATAAAGGAAATTGCTAAATATTTATCTCAAGTCCCAAGAAAAGAAAAAAGTCACATTTTTTAGCATACATACTTTGGGTATTTGTAAATATACAAGTTAATTTACTTGCCTACAGAATAATGATCGAATTTGTTGAGTTGTCACATGTTCACTTGGCTTTAACATTGTCCTCAGCTGTTGGTGAACTTGCTCTGGATTCATTTTCTTTCCACATTCTTCTCCAGCCATAAACATCTGCATTAGCAATGTTTTTTGCTTTGAAGAATATCTAAATACTTTTCTTTTTGGTAATGCCCATCCAGTGATGTTTGTGAAGTTTGCAATCCCTTGTTTAATGATAGAATGGGATTAAAGCAGGTGATCAGAAGAATTAAGGTTCGAATTTAGGTTCATTTTGTTGACATAGGAAAGTCTTGCTCTGTCTACCATAGATTTTGCCACAGATTGAGAAGTGTGGTTTTCTGAAAGTATATGCTCTGCTAATAATTCAGTATCATAAAATGATTCAGCACAACCAATTTGTGTACAAAACTTAAGAGTGTTAACACTTCTATCAACACGTTTTTTTTTGGAAACTGATGGCGTAGTATAACTTTTGCAAGTTGAACTATAGGGCTTAACAATTTGAACTGAAGAATGGAATGTCACATTAGTATAGTTCCATTTTTTACCTTTTCCAATTCGGAAGTATCTGCACATTATCATGTGATCAGAGAAAAACTGAAAAGAATGATAACTGTTAATGTTGGGAATCAGATTTGTTCCTGATAAAGTAGAAGCTTTGGAGTCTATTGTAATTACAGCGACATCAGCAATTTGAATTCCATTGCCATAATGAAGAGCCTCATAAATATCTTCTGCAGTCAACATATTGTTTCCAGCATCAATAAAACTCCTTATGACACATTTCGCTCCTGCTGACTCTCTGTCACATTGATCTTTTCCACGTGACGGCTCATTGTAATCATACCTTTTAAGAAAGAATTGTTTTGCTTTGCAAACTTTGTAAAGAGCTTCTAAGTAGAAGTTGCCATGATAAGATGATGCATTATCTGACTTAGCATAAAGGTTTTTTAAACAAGGAAAATCATTTCGAACTTTGGTTAAAACAACATCAGCTAAACAGAGTACATCAACAAGGCTTTGCTGACATCTATAGACAGCAGTGAAATAGACTTTTTTTTTCATTTGACCATTTTCATGGAAGAAGAAGACATCAACATGTAGAGTCATTCCTTTCTTTCCGAAATAATCCTTTTGGCTTTCACGGAATTTAGCTGGCAAAATTTTCTGACAAAAATCTTTCAGCCAAAAACCAGTTTCCTCATCAAGTTGCTCAAAAGCCATTATTTTGGCCATTTTTTGTTGTGCATCACGTATTTGATGCTTCATATAGGCTTCAACATCTTCAGTAGCCACATTTAAATCATATAGAAGATCTTCATCTTTACTTTCTATAACTAACTCACGAACCTGGTTGATTGCTGAAATGAGGTTTGCACAGTCAAAACATTGTTCATTTTCAGCAGCTATAAAGGGTTGATTCAAGTCTGGATCTATATCTGAAAGAGCAAAAGAAGTAGAGTGACTATGCAAAGTGGAACTTTCACTACACTTGAAAGGATAATTACTCTTCAAAGACCTTTTACCCTTTTCAAGGAACTTAGTAATATTTTTATACTTCCACTTTTCAGAAATAGCAATCAAAGTTTGAAACCCATCCATGCCAGCTGCCGTGACATCATCAAGACCAGCCAAAGCTTTCCTTTGAGAAGGTTTTATTCCACGAAGAATTCTCCATAAAGAAGTATCTGACATAGGGAGATAATTAGTTTCTTGGCAAACTTCTTTATAAAATGTGATTGTATGGCTAAACTTCATCATTAAAATGGAATTAGCCACTTTTTTTCCTCTCCATTGTCAAACTTTATTTTATTTACATCATAAGCTACATCTTGCAGCAAACCTCGACAAAACATAAATTCTAAAAAATGTTCTATTTTTTCCTGTGGCATTCGGGATATGTTTACCTTTTCCTTTTTTGGTATGGAAAATTCTCTGTTTTGTTTTTGCAACTTGCGTGCTTTTTCAATTTGATGTTTTTTGCAATTAAAGATTTTCATTAATGCTTCTTTAGTGTACTTTTATGGTTAATAACTGAAAGCAAAAAAATTTGTCTTACAGAATCGCTTTCTTGAAACATCTTAACTGGTACAACAAGGTCTTCTGGAACCAATTGTGTTAAACCATCTTCATCCTCATTGTGTAACACTTGAGAAATTAGTGCCTCTGATTGACCTGGTGCAATTGCTTCAGCAAATATCTTCTCAAGCTGCATTTTAAATTTTTCAAATTTCTTCTTAACTTTCTGTTTGGTTCCTGGGGTTAAGTCTTCTATTCGCTTTTGCTTTATCTGAAGGGACAGTGGACTTGCTCTAAATGCTTCACACAAAGAGCTAACTGCTTTTTTTGATTCTTCGATAGTTTCATCTGAAATGATTGTTATATCTGGAACATATATGTCATCAGCAGGAAAGCAAGACTTTATTGGTGTTGGAGCTGGTTCTAACATGTCAATATTGTTACCTGTAGAAATACTTTTTAGGTGGCTGAAGCAAAATACGGCTCCAACAGGAAGTGATAAATTCTTTTCATTATAAACAACAAGGGTGTTCAAAGGGATGGATCTAATTTTTGGTGCTTTTTTACCGATTTGAAATTCATGTCTTGGGTGTTGACAACTGTTTGGCTGCTTCCAGCCAATACCAAAAGAAAAACGATGGTACGCACATAATGAGTCATAGCATGAAAGATAAGCTTGTAGTCGGCTTTCAATCAAGGTTTTTTCATTCCACTGGTTTGTCGGTAGAAGCTATAAAACAGTAACGTTAGATTTTCCACCTATGGAGAAAGAAATCCTGTTTCTTTTAATAAAAAATCAAATAATACTCTAATATTATTCATACCTTTAAAGCATGTAAATGATTAGTTATGTCAGCAGTTAATTCATTAACTTGAAAGATTCCATCTTTGTTCCAACGCTTAAAGGGACCACAAGAAGTCTTCTCTTTATTAAAATATATGCATTTCTCATAAGGACTGACTTTATTCTTGCTCTCTGATATATTTTGTTTATTGATAATTATTTATTGACTAATATTAAAATAATGCAGTTTTTACTAACAAATTTTAATTCTTCTACTGAAAACTGCTGAAAAAAAATTATGCTATGTAACTCAAGTAAACCATGGCATGTACCAAGTAGTCATTAACAAAAATGTCACATTAAGTCAGCAGTCATTTCGTCCCCGCAATATTATCTCGTTCTATCTACAAATGAAATAAATAAAATGTTCTGTTTAATATATAAAATAAACACATATATATATATATATATATATATATATATATATATATATATATATATATATATATATATATATATATATATATATATATATACACTGTTCCACCTGATATAATATATTAAATTAGATAGAACATTGTATTTATCTATATATAGTTTTTATTTGTTTTTATTTTAAGTGCTATATGTATTATTTTCAAATTCTCTTGTACAGCTTCTTTATAAAAAAGTATTATATTAAAATTTTTAATAGCAGCACTAATTGATATTGCTGTAAAGTAGCCGTTGCTAAGTATATCTATACCGTTGCTAGGGTATTTTTTTAGTTAAAAAATTGGCAAAATAAGGCTACTTCTAGGACTTCTGTAGGCTTTTTATCACCAGAGCACATGGATTTTTTTTTCATATATTGGAAGATGCATATTTAAGGAAAATAAATAACTTATACTGTTCATGGTGGACCTAAGGCCACAGTTGTTATGGGTAATCTATCAAAGCGCGTTGAACGCAAAAAGTGATTTTTGGCAGGTTACTCCTTCCCAGGTCCTTGCATGCACATGATTTTTGTTTCAAAAAATCAATGTATGTCTTAGTGTCTTTCAAAAACACCTAAAACAACTACGTGCAAGTATTGGCCTTAAGAGATATTAGAGCTCAAAGTTAGGGTAAAATTTCAAATGTTGTGGTTTCGGACCACGATTTCTAGACAACTGAAAATGTAATCATGTTGAATTTTTACTTTTACTGTAGAAACCTACCCAGATTAGTAAAAAAATTAAAAAGAAATGTTTCTGTCATATTCATGTTGCTAAAACTACTCCTCAAAGTAGCAATTGCACTCCATGCGCAAAATTTTCTCAAAACGGGCCAAATTTTGGGACCCAATATCTCCGTAAATAATAAAAATTTTTGAAAAAAAATTACCAGTGGCCCATTTTCATTGTATTTTACAAAATATCTAAAAATGAGTACAATTTGAAGACATCACTTCCAGACTTTGCCTACATTTCTCAGACAATGGCTCTTAAGGCATGAAAGAAAAGGTTACAATGATATCAACAAGGAGCTTGGAGGTGGTGATAGCTATAAAACTGGATCGTTTTAATATATTTACGTTATTAGTTAATTTTTTTATTAATGTTGTACTTTATTTGCATTTTTTTAAAAATTGAAAATATCACTTTTTGTATTCACCGTTTCCCAAAATATTCAAGATATTGTTGACCAAATGCTTAGAAATTTTCCCAGAAGTATCAGAATGAGTATGACTACAATGTAAACCTCAATCAAACCTTCACATTTATTATAACCTAGTTTTTGGGGCAATTTTGGGGCAGCAAAATTTGAACATCGTCATAAAAACCTTATAACTATACGTACAAATAATATCTAATTTTGGTTTTGATTGTTTTTTGTCCTTTTATTAAAATACCCTGAAAATTTTAGCCTAAATACTTTATTAGTTCCGGACTATTTTAGGAAACAGAATTAGTACTTCATTGTCCAATATCTCATAAATTCGGCGCATGCGCAATAAATTCAATCTTTTTTTTTCACTTCACTCTTAATTATTTTTTATGACCATGCACAAAATAGCTTCCTTCTTTGATGAAATCAGCCTGTTAAATTTTTTATTTTAATGGTAGAGAAGTACCTTAACCCCACAACAGAAAATTTGGAACAAAAAAATGAGTGCAGTCAAAGCGTCATTTGAATGGTTTTTTTGAGGTATTTTGAGCTATTTTAAATTTTTAGATTTTAAAAAAAAAATTAAAAATTGGTCTAAATGCTGTGGGAAAAATGTACACAGTTTGCGCCTCATTAAATAATGCTTGAGGTTGTTTATATGGATTACAGACATCTAAATATTTTAGTATTAATCCAGCAACTCTTGAAGAATACTTTATATAAAAATAATTGTACAACAATATACAAATAAATGTCACTTATTTCCTGAAAAATCGGAGCATTGAAGCTGGCTGCTGCACTTGTTGTTGCACCGTTTCCTGGATCATTGTTTGTTGTTGTTGAAATAGTGTTAACATATCGGAATGATTCTGAAGACCTTTTTTTTTTAATTCACGCTCTTCCTTTTTAACAGCTCCATCACTTTCTCCTTTCTCCATAATTATACAATAGTTCCAGAACCATTATTTCTTGAACATTTGCTCTGTCTTCCTTTACTTCTTTCAGATGAAGTTTCCATACAACGCTTTCGCATTTCTGCAGCTTTTCTCCTACTGCATCAATACCAGATGCTTTTTCTTCATGTCTGGTTTTCTTTTTATGGTTTCACGGTTTGAAAGTTTTGACCTTTTTGCCGACTAAATATTCCAAAACTTCCCTTTTATGGGTTGATTCTATAGATATTGGGGACTCCAATAAAATCCAGGATTAAAATTCAAGGGAGATAATAAGCTTCGAATTTACCTAATTTTCTCACTTACTCAAATACTTTGTTTCGGAATTGTATAGCCTAAATTAGCTCAAATAATTTTAATATATATTTTATCATATTGCTATAAATAAATAAATAGATAACTATAAAAAAATATACAATAAATATGTAAAATTATTGTTCATAACATTTCAAAAATTAATTATCACAAATATCTTTGTTGTACCCTTTTGTGCTTCACGGAATTTTTTGTTATTGTAATCAACAACACATTTCAACAGCTGTTTGGAATAATTTGGATTGAGACATAATTTTTAGAAATCTTTGCCAATGAGGCTTGAAATTTGAATGGAGTACCTCTGTTGCTTGCTCACTGTAAATTCCAAGACCAGTTTTATGGTACTTTAAAAGTTGTGGAACATGGTAAAAAACAGCATGAAATTTTGGTGTGACAGAAACAGTCAACTTAAGATAATTGCTCTTAAACTCTTGAATCTTTTTCTCAAAGTCAGGAGAGAGTGAACATCCAAAACAAGAATTAACAACTTGGTGAAACAAATATAGATTATGGCAGATGGATGATGCTTCAAATGCTTTATCAGCCACGGTTATCTACTTCAGAGTGTCAATTTTTTTCAGCAACTTCAAGCAATCATTGCCATTGAAGTGACCACCATGGTACGGCTGTAATGGTATATGTATTGAAGTCAACCATTTTTTTGTTAATGGCAAAGATTAGCTTTTCATCTGGGAATCAAAGTATTGGTGGATGATGTCGTGAATAAAGTCTTCAAGATGTAATTAGCGTGTGCGAAGGTGTTAATGTTTGTAGGTGCTAATGTTTGTAGGTTTTATTGTTTATAGGTGCTAATGTATGTAGGTGGTAATGTATGTAATTGTTATTGCATTAAATATGTGAAAATGACGCGATTGTAAAAATGTATAAAAAGTTAGTGTATTTTGTAAAATGTATTGATTCGCAGTCAGATGTAAAAAATATTATCAAGTTCAAAAAGTGACTCTTTAGTGTCTCAGGGAAAGTCTAAATAATTCCCCACACTATTTGGTGACGACTACTGTCAGGACGAACGAAACCTATGGATTAGCGAAGAATGGGTCAAGAGCGAACTTACCAGAGAGAAATCAACATGATAAGAATAAAATTTAATGGCATAGAACGCAACACGATTAATGGTGACAAATCAAGCATAATCTCGGCGTCGAACAAAATAGCAAATTTATTGGGAAGATTTAAAATGGCAAAGGATGAGCTGACCAGAAAAATGCTTGAAGACGGCGAAAAGATCAATTCGGTAGAAGAATGGCTTTCGAAACCAGTAACGGAAGTAGAAGCAGCGATTGAAATTAAAAACAAAATGGTGGACAAGTTGGATTCGATAAACAAAAATGAATATATCAGAAAATTCGAGTATAAAAAACATATAATGGAACAGCAGTTAACGATTCAAAAAGAAGCAGAACAAGCCTCATTAAGAAAACCTCAAAGCAAAGAAGAATGGTAAATAAAGAAACTAAAAATGAAAGAAGCATTGCGTAAATCTCTTGGAAACGAAAACGAAGCTACTCAGCAATCCCTCAAGCTTCAAAAGTACACATTTACAAAATTTAATGGCGATTACAAACACTGGTTACGATTTTAGAATCAATTCACGGTAGAAGTCGGCAACTCAAACATATCGAACATCAGCAAATTCAACTACTTACTGGAAATCGTCGAAGGAAAGCCCAGAGAGGACATACTTGGTTTACCACATTCGTTGGAGGGATACGATGAAGCTAAACGCATACTACAAGAAACTTTCGGAAAAGATATTTGGGTTCACAAAGCATTGATCAAAGATTTGGAAGGGTTAACGGCTATACACAGCACGCACAAAATCAAAGAAGTTCATGATTTTTACAACAAGCTTGCGAGAACTGTACGAACATTGAAAACTATGCAGAAGCTACAAACGGCTCAATCATGTATTCGTTGATGGATAAACTTGGACTAGTTCGTGAAATACCCAAACAAAACGATGATGGGTGGGAAGAATGGGGACTGGAGCAACTTGTCGAAAAGTTCCAAAAGTATATTGAAATAAATCCGTTGAATTCAACTTTTACCCAAGCGACGAACAAACAAAGGGCGATAAAAAGAACAAAAACGTGCAGTCAAGGTCCTATGAACATCGAAGCACTACATTCAAACAATACAATGGCGGTCTTTATGACAAAGAAATCATGGCAATTGGCAAGCATGGATGTATCTACTGTGGGTTACAAAATCACAAAAGCGAGGATTGTACAAAATTGCTAACTGTTGCAAGACACTGGGAGATTTTAACAAGCAAAAGATTATGTTACAACTGCATTGGTTACGGACACTCGGCGGTAAATTGTAAATCAAGAGGATGCAGAAAGTGCAACAAAAAACATCACACGTCCATTTGTCAATATGGGAACGCAACAATGGATGGTAAAATGGAAAATAAAAAAGAAACCATGGGAGCGGTGCTTAATGCAAGTACAACTATTCACCAAATAGTAATTGCAAAAGTAAACGGTGAAAGAGCAAGGATAATGTTGGATACGGGTGCTGGAAGTTCCTATATATGTACGAACTTGATTACGAAACTAAAGCTGAAACCTACACGAAAGGAATACAAAAGTATTGAACAGCTCTGTGGAACGGTGAAAAAGCGTGTGGAAATATATAACGTTACATTAGAATCAATAACGATACCGGAATTTAGCATCAAAGTCGAATGCACCAATCCAGAAAAGGAAACAGTCACCTTTTTACCCAATCCGATGATCAAGGATGTTAGGAAGCATTTTGCAAAATTGAGGAGACCGAAATTTAGCGATGATGAAGGGAGTGACGAACTTCAACCTGTTCACATCATACTCGGTGCGGCTGATTATCAGCGAATAAAAACCACGGAACCGGTAGTTCTCGGATAAAATCCGGATAAAGATCCAGAGGCCGAATTAACTATGTTGGTATGGACTCTTTCTGGGAGACGAACACAATTGAGTTCTGGTATTGAGAAAAGTTTCTTATTGAACACTGGTCGTGATGAGTTCGAGCAAGTGTGTAGCTTAGAAGTACTTAGATTATCTGCATCAAACCGATGAAGGTTACTATGAAACAAGAATGCCGTGGAAAAAGGGTGTTGTTAAACTGCGAAATAATAGAAACCTAACTCTTAAAAGATTGGGAAGTGTGACAACTCAATTGAAAAAACTTAAAAAATTAGAACAGTATAATGATATAATGATGGAACAGATCAATGAGGGAATATTGGAAATGGCACCAGAAAAACCTACGGGAGAAATTATTCACTACGTTCCTCATCAAGCAGTAATCAAAGAAAATTCCGAGTCAACGAAAATGAGAATTGTTTATGACTGTTCAGCTAGGAAAGACGCTCAATCACCTTCATTAAAGGACTGTCTAGAAGTGGGACCATCGCTGCAACCTTTGATATTTGGCATACTCATACGAATATGGATGAATAAACTCTGCGTTTTAGCTTACGTGAAGAAGGCGTTTCTACAAATTCGGATACACGAAATGGATAACGACGCTCAACGCTTAATTTGGTATATGGACTTAAAGAAAATGGAATTAACGGAGTTACGATTTACAAGGGTGATTTTTGGTTCTAGTTCAAGTCCTTACATTCTCGGCGCCACGATTAAAAAGCATATATCAAAATACAAGGATATTTATCCAAAAACGCTGCTTGCTTTGGAAGAAGATACTTATGTCGATGATATACAAGCAGGTGGAGAAATGGAAGAAGAACTTATCAGGTTAAAAATGAATCAACGCAATCTTAATGGAAGCTGGTTTCCAGCTGCACAAATGGCATAGCAACGTAAGCAAATTAGAAAGCGACGCTGAGGTTAAATCAACAAAAATACTTGGGATTCTATGGAACAAAGAAACGGATCAACTTTCGATTGACTTTACTGCTTGCATCAATATCGAAAATAAAGAAGTGATAACAAAAAGGACAATGCTATCCGCTATCAACAATGTTTTTGACGTATTGGGATTTAGTGCACCTGTATTAATCACTGGAAAAATATTATACAGTCGACTATGCTTGTTAAAACTCGGATGGGATTAACAAAATCCAAATGAACTTTCAGAAGAATGGAAAACCTGGATCAAGGCAATAAGAATTAAAAGAAAGAGATTTCGATTCCGCGGAGCGTTTTGTCTAAAAGAATCATTGAAATGGAGCTCCATGGATTTTCAGACGCAAGTAAATCAGCAATATGTGCATGCGTCTAAGTTGCAGTAAGCCATCAATATTCGAAAACCAGCAATCTACTTGTAGAGAAAGTAAGGATCGCACCAAGGGATCTTAGTATTCCTATACTTGAGCTGGTAGCGGCGCACACCATGAGCAAGGTAATGAATCATGTTAGGAAGACATTAAACAAGTATAATGTTATTGAAGTATATCTTTGGGTTGAAACACAAAGAAAAATGGCCAATCCAACCAGAAATAGTCGAAGCGCCGAACGCATTATGTGAAACTATTAGTATAAAAGAGAACGTCAGTATGGCAACAGAAGAAATAAAGGGTCATCATATATTTAAAGAAATGTTGAGTAAACACAAGTATTGGAAGATCATAAGAATATCATCCTTTATAAAAAGATTTATTTATAATTGTCGGAATAAAGAAAAAACAAAAGGACCATTGAAAACTGAAGAGATGATAGCAGCGGAGTTGATAAATCTTAAATTACTACGAGAAGCTGTTGCAATAAAGTCCGATGTGGAACTTAAACAGGATGAAAAACAACTTTGGAGATGTCAAGGAAAAGTCTCTGGGTATAATTCAATATTTGTACCAAAGGATTTTCACAAACTCTAAGAATTATTGAGCATCATCACGCAAAAACGTTATACAGGGGAGTAGGAGAAACCATGAGTTGCATAAGAGAAAGATTTTGGATACCAAATTTGAGAGTTCCAGTTAAAAGGGTCATTCGTGAATGCAATTTATGTAAGAGATATAGAGTGAAACCGCTGTTACCGCCAACGAGATCAATGTTACCACGCTATAGAACTGAAGATATCGAAGCGTTTACAGTTATAGGTGTTGATTAAAAAAGGTTTTCAGAGAAGTTAGTTTTATTCTTTTTATATGAATTAACTCTGATTAATGAAAAGATTTCAAAATTTATCAGCCTGGTGCTTACACACCGGTACTTGCCACGCTGGTTCTTACATCACATGGTCCTTGAATTTTCATCACCAGTCACTGTTGGAAAAAAATGACCAAAAACTACTTTGAGCTGACCCGAGAAAACCGCTTTGACAGGGTGAAACTACAATGTTTCCTGACTCCAAAAATGTAAAATTTGAAATCTAACTATTTCGTCCAAGAAAATAATTTCGATTTTTAGTTTTTAGTACTTTGCACAATAGGGCAAAATGACAGCTTTTCAAATTTTGCATTTTTACAGCATTCAAAAACCCTCCAAAAATAGCATGTATTACTCTAAAACATAACAGTCTATATAGCAAGTATAATTTGTATTTATTTTAACTCAGAAGATAAAATTTTACCTACAATTTCATGGTTGAACTATATTATAAACATTTTGTTGCATCAAAATTGTAAATAAGCTAAAAACTCCGGGAATAGGCAGTGAACATGTTTGTTTTAAGTTTTGCATCAAAATTGTAAACAAGCTAAAAATTCCGGGAATTGGCAGTGAACATGTTTATTTAAAGTGTTTCACTTATCAGTTGTGTGAGAAAAATTTCAAAATGCCAAATTTTTCAAAAAATCATGAAGATTGTCGGAAATCTGTCTGTGTCTTGTGTCTGAAGAAGTGCTCTCGAGAGTTGACACAGTTCCTTGTTGAAAAGATCCTCAAGCATTACCATACAAGTCTTGATTTGACTGATACCAGAGTGCCAAGAGGCATTTGTGACTCATGTCGAACAATTCTTCGGAGAAAAGATGAAGGAAAAGATGTTAACTTGCCACCTTTGTTTCCTTTCTCATCTATAAAAGTTAGACCACCAACAAGAGATCAAGGTTGCAACTGTCTTATTTGTCAAGTTGGACATTTGAAGTTGAATGAGAAGAGCCCAGTGGACTATTCTAAACCTGTGGAAGATTGTACCCCTCAAAGATGTGGTGATTGTTTGAGTCTAGTTGGAAGAGGTCTGCCACATCAGTGCACTCCATTCACTTTTAGAGAGAATCTCAAGCAGCTAGCTACAGCTGATCCACTCGCTGCAGAGCAAATAGCTACTCAAGTCATCTCTACTAAACCTTCCACACCTGGTGGTACTGCCAAAATATCGCATCCTAAAGGCGGCCCACCACTTAGAGTTAAAACAGGTGATACTTTTATATATACATATAAAGATGGCAGGTTCAGAGGGAATACCTTTAATTTTAAAACTTAAAATTACAAAAAGTGTTAATATAATTTCATTTTTAGGAAGCTCAAGTGCAAGAGCTCTTTTTCCTGAACCCAGCATCAAAACTGAAGATCTTGTACAAGTTCAGCTAAACACAGGACTGTCCAACCTTAACATGAAGAAATTGGCATCAACCATCAACAGAGTCAGTGACACCAAGATTGTGGAGACTAGTTTTCTAGCTAAGTTTGAAGCCATTGGCAAACAGTTGTCTGAGTTTTTTACTCAAACCAGCATCCAAGTTTTATCAGAGAGTCACTCCACTGACTTTGTGGTTGTGCATTGCAAGGATCTTGCCGAGCTTTTAAATGAAGTCCTGCTTTCTCGAAGAGTTTTCCAGAATCATATTGTCAAGTTGGGAATTGATGGAGGTGGAGGATTTCTGAAAGTTTCTCTTGGCAGCATGGAGTTGGATTCTCACTGTGATTCAAGGTCACCACCACGGAAAAAACTTTTAACTCAGAGGACTGCCAAAGACAGTAGTGTAAAGCGTCAAATGCTTGTGGCTTTATCAGAAGGACTACCAGAAAACTTTGAAAATGTGAGGCAGATCTTGTCTTTAATCAAGTTAGACAAAGTCAACTTTGTTGTCTCATGCGACATGAAACTTGCCAACATCCTTTGTGGCCTTCAGAGCCATGCAAGTACTCACCCTTGCTCTTGGTGCAACACAGAATCAAAGCATCTTTCTCAATCAGGATCTTTGAGGACACTAGGCTCACTTGTTGCCTGTTATCAAGAGTTTGCTAAGTCTGGTGGTGATATCAAAAAGGCAAGATCTTTTTTTTTTTTTTTTTTTTTTTTTTTTTTTTAATTATTTTTAGGTGCCCCCAAGAAGATCCAACGATCTTATCACAGGGCACACCGCGGAAGTGCATTTAACTAGGAAGTTCACGCCTCCTTCCTTACCGTGACACGAAAATTTGTCCAAAGGTCGTATTGAACCAGGAGCTCCTTGCTTATTATGCAAGTGCTCTAACCAGTGCGCCACGGCCGCACTTCTTTTGGCAATGTAGTGCATGAGCCTTTGCTATCTGGTTCTGAAAACAAACTCATCTTGGAGCTCATACCACCAATGGAACTCCATCTTCTCCTTGGTGTGGTCAATCACATGTACAAAGCCATGACAGAAGTTTGGCCCAATGTTGTCAAGTGGCCCTCAGCTCTCCACATTCAACAAGAACCATACCATGGTGGGCAGTTTGCAGGGAATGCCTGTCACAAGCTTCTCAGCAATCTTGACCTCCTTCAAAGAATTGCAGAGACTGAGTCTGCTTTTCAAGTCTTTGGAATCATTGATGCCCTTCGAAAGTTTAAGTCTGTGGTGACAGCATGTTTTGGTATGGTTCTGGAGGATGACTTTTCTGAAAAAATTGATCGCTTCAGAGACTCATATTTGGCAATCATGAACATCAGTGTGACTCCAAAAGTTCATGCTGTTTTCTTCCATGTGAAGCAATTCATTGAGATCAAAAGGGCTCCCTTGGGGATCTTTAGTGAGCAGGCAACAGAATCAATGCATCATAATTTCAGCTCACATTGGCAGAGATGCAAAAGAGACCGCAATCATCCTGAGTATGCAAAGAGGCTTCTTTCATGTGTTGTGGACTACAACAGCAAGCATTTGTGAAGAATCAAATATTGAGAAGAATTTATTTTATGTACCATTTGCTCTTTATGTGTTTAGAATCAAGAGGTTGTTTTTGTGTTTTGGCTTAGAATAACCAAAAGAATTATTTAAGAAAGTGTTTATTATTTCCCTCTTGTTAATGAAAAACTATATCAGTTGTGTCAGAATAAACTATTATTCAAGTGAATTTTAGACAGTTATGTTTTGGAGTAATAAATGCTTATTTTGAAGAGTTTTTGAATGCTGTAAAAATGCAAAATTTGAAAAGCTGTCATTTTGCCCTATTGTGCAAAGTACTAAAAACTAAAAATCGAAATTATTTTCTCGGACGAAATAGTTAGATTTCAAATTTTACATTTTTGGAGTCAGGAAACATTGTAGTTTCACCCTGTCAAAGCAGTTTTCTCGGGTCAGCTCAAAGTAGTTTTTGGTCATTTTTTACAACAGTGCAGTAATTGATTATCTATACGAACATCAAAAAGAAAATGGAGGTTTTATTTATCAAGAGCGCCGTGGTGGGGAGGTTTGTTTGAAAGATTAATTGGAATAATGAAGAAAAGTTTGTCAAAGACAATTGGTAAGGGCATCCTAAGCTTCTTTGAATTGGAAGAAGTATTTTTGGATGTGGAATGCGCTATGAACAATAGGCCACTTTGTTACCAAGGTGACCAATTCGATAATCAAGTATTAACGCCAAATGTATTAATGAGGGGGAGACCTGCAGCTTTGCTTGAAGAAGATATCGATTTAATAACAAGGGACGATTGCACACTGCGGAGAGTCAAGTTTTTGAAAAATTGTAAGAGTTACTTAGGAAAAAGATGGATGATCGAGTACGTGCACGCAATCGAAGAACGACAACAAGCAAGGGAAAAGAGAGGCAACGTGAAACTCCCAGGTGTCGGAAGTATGGTGCTCATTAAAGACGATGTGAAAGACAAGGTACTTCTCAACATCGGTTGAATTGAAAACAACATTAAAGGGAACGATGGAGTTATTCGTGAGTTAAATAACGACTGGGAAATGGTTATGTGATTGAACGACCAATTCAGTTGATGTGTGATTGGAAATAGATTGTGGGGCAGAAAGCGGAATCAAATCGGACGAGAATTTGGAAACCAGAGCTGAAGAGGATACCTTGTAAAGAGTAACGAGACTGGCGAAATTGGATGCAAGACAAAAGATCAATTCCATCATGGAAGACGAGATGGAAGAAAGCTGATTAAAGCCGAAGTCTCAGCTTCAATCGGGGGAGGGTGTCATGAATAAAGTCTTCAAGATGTAATTAGTTTGTGCGAAGGTGTTAATGTTTATAGGTGCTAATGTATGTAGGTGTTAATGTATGTAATTGTTATTGCATTAAATGTGTGAAAATGACGCGATTATAAAAATGTATAAAAAATTAGTGTATTTTGTAAAATGTATTGATTCGCAGTCAGATGTAAAAATATTATCAAGTTCAAAAAGTGACTCTTTAGTGTCTCAGGGAAAGTTTAAATAATTCCCTACAATGAACAGCTTTCTCGAATTTATTTGATTTCTTTAGATCAATATCAATTTGTCGACTCAAATTTGCATCAGCAGCAAGGATGCTTGCTACTGTGAGACTGAATTCCATAGATAAAAATTGCAAGCTTTATGTCACATAACAGAAACAATTTGTCAATTAGTTCAATAACTTGCATTAGATCCAAAATCAGTTTGATATTGCCAAATGCTTCAGGGGTGTTTTCAGAGGTTGGTACATTTAGTTGCTTTTTGACACCTGTGCTTTTAAAGTTTTAACTTGAACCCAACTTAATTGACTTTTTAACTGGACTTTGTTCTGTTTGGTGTTCAGAAATTAGACTCAAACAAGCTTTGAAAAAGAATCCTCCACCATCAAGGCCCAGTTTCACAGTGTCCGAGCTCATCAATTCTTTTGAAACTGGTATGTTTTCCTTCAGGGTTTTTAAATTAACACAATGAACAATGTCACGAACCTCATTTAAATCTGGCAATATTACATTGCTAGCAATTAAAAAATCTTTTTAACTAGATCCTGCTGATGCAAATTTCTGTTGAAAATTTGGCTCAAGAAGGCGAACTGGACTAATTTGGTTTAGAAAAGATCCAAGCTTTCTGATTTTATTGTTTGAAAGCCCAGTGCTCTGCTGAATATCAACCGCATTTTTTTGTTGTCAAAGGGTCTTAAAAGAGTGAATGAGCTGCAGGTGTTCCTTAAGAAAGAACACTAAATCTGTTACTTCACATATAAATTGTATGGCTCAGAATGTACAGAATAATAAAATAACTAATCTTTTCTTATCGGAAGAGGTTTGCCATGAGCTTAACCAAGACGAGTTTTTCCGCCCGGAGATGCTTCTTTCGATGCAATGACAGATGAAGCAACTTGTTCTGCGCTCACAGAATCTTCCAATGCAAACTGATATAAGTTTGCACGGCGAGTTGAACCACTGCAACAGTGAGAGGTTCCACGAGCAATAATAGACAAGCATTTTGTGCATCGTTTTTCAACTGAATTTCTTTCTTCTTGCAAAGATTTTGATGCAAGACCCTTTTTAAATGGATGCTTTTCTTTGCCTTTCACCTTCGCATTTTGACAAATAATGCAATCACAACATGTTGTAAATCTTGTTAATGGCTTCACAACAACGGAATCAAAACTGTAGAGTTTTATTGCCTTTAAGGCATTAGATCCATCACCCAATTTTTTCAGGTTGCAACGGCATGTAACATAAATTCCAAGTGGCACTCTTTCTTCCTGAAAATTCACATCTGATGAAATCAAGCGATCTCAGAAATGAAATGTTTTGAAATTTCTCTGTCACTTTTCTTCATACAAATAATACACACTGTCCTTCTGCAATCATCATGGTCTTTGAAAAATGTAGGCATTTTTATTTTTTCCTAAAAAAACTAAAAGTAACAACATAAATAGAATCAACCCTCAAAAGGGCAATTTTGAGATATATAGTCGGCAAAAAAGTAAAAATTTTCAATCCGTGGTTTTCAATTAAATTATTTAAACGGTCTCTCACTGCTCTTGACTTAACTTTAAAAATTGGTTGGCTTGTAGAGTTTAGAACATTTGCAAATTTTTCCTAACTTTCTCTCTTGCTATGGACCCTTTTTTTTTTCTGGTATGGTTCATGCAACGAAGTTTTACGAACAAAAAAAACATCATGCTCCTCTGTCCATCTCATTAAACTAAGAAACAAAAAATGAAGAAACTCAAAAAACTTGGAATAGAAAACTGATAAAAGTTTTTAAAAGAAATTTATTCGGCAACAAAAAATGTTTTTTTTAGAAATTAATCAAATCAACTAAATAACAATGATAAAATGATACTTTATCAACAAATATGAACATTACGTAGATGTAGAATTACGTAGATAAAAGTATATATGTATATGTTTATAATACAGATGTAAAGACATTATTTATTTAATTTCTAATTTAACTCTTTATAAATTCTATATACAGCTATTCACGAAAGTTCAAACGATTGCAGAATTTTCAAATCAGATCTTCGGTTTTTCTTGAATAAAAAACTAACGGAAATAGATATCAAAATAATTATTTTTCCGATTTGGTAAATAGGTTATTTGCTAATAGAATAAAAAAAAGTAGATTTTGACTCATTACCGTTTACTCAGAAATTTCATTAAAGGGTAGGTGATACAAATTAAGAGGTTTCACAAAAGTTTAAATGATTTTATTTAGGATCAATTATTTGCTAATTAATTGATAAATCCGCTGCGAAACTTTTTTTCGCAGCGAATTTATCAATTAATTAGCAAATAATTGAGTAGTTTTTCAATCAAAAAATTTATCACAACATCATCAGGCAGGTTTTAATTCATTAAAAATCAACTTAAAATATTGTGAATTTCAAATTAATTTCAATTGCGTGCAAATGGGTCGAAATCAGCTTCTAGTGACATCAAATGGCAAGTTATTGGTATGGCGCGGACAAAAAATCACACAAACGTTCAAATAGGCAAAATACTTAACATTTCTGAATATTGCGTTAGAAAAACCATCAAAACCTGGGAACTTACCAAGGACGTCTCCGACATGCCGCGTACTGGGAGACCATCCAAACTCAGCAACCGTGACAAAAATGGTATATTCAGAATGAGCAGAGAAAACCCCAGATTCAGCTACAAAAAGCTAGCACAAATTTTCAATGAGTCAAAAAATAATGCAAAAGTTAGCAGAGAGCTCGTGAGACGAACATTGTCGGACAAAGGTATTGGAACGTACATAGCTGCTAAAAAACCTATTCTTTCAATCACGGATAAACGTAAACGACGAGCGTGGTCCAAAGAAAGGCTGGACTGGTCTGTAGAACAGTGGGCAAAAGTTATTTGTAGTGATGAAGCTAACTTTCAAGTTGTAAACCGCAAGGGAAGAATCTATGTCAAAAGATTTGCAACTGAGAAATATTCAGACAGGTTTTTGCAACATCGTCGACAAGGCGGTGAAGGTTCGGTTGGCATCTGGGGATGTTTTTCTCACTAAGGTTTAGGCTTCTGTGAGCTGTATGAAGACCGAATTAATCAATACACCTACAAGAACACATTGGAAACGTGTTTAGTTCCATCAATCAGACATTTGTATGGCAGAAGCAAGCAATTCATCTTTCAACAAGACGGGGCTTCAGCTCATACAGCACACTCAATCAAAGAATATTTTTTGAAAAAAAAGTTCAATGTGATGCCCTGGTGCCCTAGATCACCAGATCTCAACCCAATCGAAAATATTTGGTCTTGGATCGACAATCAACTGACATACCATGAAATTCAATCAACTCAGCATTTAAAGCAACTTTTGAATGAGTACTGGCTGAAGGTACCTCGCGTGATGTGCATAAAATTAGTTGAATCAATGCATAAACGAGTTTATCTTTGCTATAAAAACAAAGGAGGACACTTCAAATATTAATTTGGCTTTTTTTTTTCATTATTTTTTTTTCATTTTTCAATGTTGCAATTCGTTTAAACTTTTGTGCTTCTTATTTTTCCTATAAGATTTTTTGTTATAGCTTTTTTCTAACTAAATATTAAAATTTTTATAACATGTTCATTTTCATTTTAAAGCTAATTACTTTTTCTTTAATAAATAAAAAAAATTAATTCCTTATCATTTTACAGCTTTTCTTTATTAAACAAAAACCAAACATACTTGATAAAAATTCTGCAATCGTTTAAACTTTCGTGAATAGCTGTATTCATTTGATGACATTGCAGGTATGACTTCAAAATTAAGCTTCCTTCCAAAAACTAAATGATTAGATGTTATGACACTATCTCCAGACTTTTCATAAATAAAGGTCAATGGTTGATTATTAATGACGCAATCTACTTCAGTTATTCTTGAATTCGTTAACATTTTCTTTGTCGATCTTACGAATCTTTCAATTATTCCACCCTACCACGGTGCAGCTGCTACATTAAAAAATCTTCGAAGACCACGAATAGCACTTGCTTCAGTACAGTCGGGAACTAAATCTAAAATGAGGGCACGAAAACTAAAACATATGAATAACAATATCCAAACTTTATTATCAATATTAGAATCATTTAAAGATTATAATATAATGGGTTCTTTGTCTTTAAGATCAAAATCTCCGCTGCGAAACTTAGCGAACCACTTCTGGCGAACGCGAACATTTAGAGCATCCACACCGTAAACAGAACAAATCGAAATTCGTACAACATGAAATGTCTAAAATGTATTTTTTCGATGGACATTTTCTAAAAAAGAATTATATATATACAATGTTACTAAAAAAATAGAATTTGTAATTTAAAATGTGCAAATAAGATTGCTCTTTCAACTAATATATATATATATATATTGTTTGCATTTCCATTACGCATGTGCATCATACTTGACTTTGAAATTATGCGAATTTTCTTTTGCACCAACCTAATACGTTCATTAAGAGTTTATTTGACACCATTATGTTTCACAAGAATATGAGCTTTTTAAATAAAAATATTTGAAAAACAACTTTCGCGAGGTAAAAATATTGAAAATTTAATACTATATGGTAATGGAGCATTTGCCATTCTTCCTTGGCAACAAACAAAACCATCTATTTCTTTAAGTCTTAAGTCTTTTCGTAGTTGTATAAAAGAAGGTTTAGTCACTACACCACGCTGAATGTGTTTTATCAATAAAATGTTTGCATAATCTAACTCTTCACTTAATAAAATAGAAGAATTGAAACGGTTGAACTGTTTAATTGTTAATTTAGAGTTTTTATTAAATTTTAATGTTCAAGTTGTAACTCGTAACAAAAGTAGATTTTTTATGATAAATTCATCTATATTGTAAGCAGCATTGTAAACAAGACAGGTTGACTCGTCTAACTTTTCTAAATAGTTGTGAAAATATTCATAAAAACGCCATTTAATGAGACTCATTCATTTTCTACTTTAATGTCTTCTAGGTCTAGCATTGCCTCAATAATTAAGAGACCTTCCTTTAATATTGTTTTACACCATTCGTAAAAGTTTATACATTGATCTACTTCATTAAAACAAGAGATCACGTCATCTAGGTGAAGACTATTTACAAGTTTATTAACAAAACAAGGATTACTTTTTAAATATCTTTTTTAATGTAGTTTCAATAAGTAAAAAAGGAGATCACGTTCCATTTATTGAAAAAGGAGATAATGTTACTTTAAGCAACACACTACAAAGGCGATATGTTGCAAATTTTGTATTCAATAAATTTTTAACAGTTAAATTATTTATATCATCATACCATAAAAACCTGACTTAATTACGATGTTCTTCTGTAAGACCTATTTTTGAAGAAACACCTTTTCAATATCAGATCGAAAACGTAACAAAGTTCTAAAAAGTGATGTAGCCAAACTCAGATCAGAATATAGAATTTCGTTAAGTGATGCTCCAGAAGATTTTGCACTAGCATAAAATATCATTCGAGCCTTTGCAGTTATTTTATTATTACGTTTAACTGGTCTGTGAGGCAAGTAATGTATTTTTTCAGTATTTAAATCATTTTCTACAACTTTTTCAATAATACCATGAGATAATTGGTCTTTAATAATATTGCTGTAAAAATTAAACAAATATTCATCTTTTAACAGTCGATTTGCCTGAGAATTTATCCAATTGACACACAAAGGATAGTTATCAGGTAATTAAATTATCACCACGAAACGGTAATCCAATCATATAATGACCAAAGTTTTTATTAAAATAAGTGGATTCTTTAAAATTATTTAATACTAAATCATTTTCCTTACAACTATCTTTATAACACCACATTTCTCTGATAGAAGATTTCAAAACAATTTCATCATCAACAAATTCTGATTGAACTTTTAAAACATGTACAGTGTTTACAGAAAAACTACCTTCTCTCTTTACCTGAACGACCACTTAACACATAGCCTCCAAGATTAAATTTTAAAGCAACTGGCCCAGAAATACCACGAATAATTGTATCACCAAAGAATTTACAGTAAAAATCTGCACTTACCAAAATATCAATATCTACAGGATTGCTTACTACAACATCAGCTAAAGTTAGACACTTTAAATGACTTTAACTATTAAGAGCGAATTCCATATCCTGACCATTTATGGGGACACATGTCTTTAAAAAGACAAGAAATAAAAATAGTATGATAATTTGACCCTTTAATATTAAATTGAGCCTTCTCTAATGTACTTATAGTAATTTTCTTAGTGTCTAATGTTTTTAAATTAAACTTTTCTTGCAAAGATTTAGATTTAGGTACGCTGTGAACAGCTATCAAATAGAAAACGTGCAGAATGACTACTTTTATTTGAGGCTACATAAACTTTGACCGTTTACAACAAAACAAACTTTTCATATTTTGATAACGAACCAGCCACTAATGAAGGTGAAGAACTTTTATGAACATCCATTTTTTGGTTGAAGATTTACCTATACACATCGACACATGATGCCAATTAAAACAACTAAAACATTTCATTTTAATGTCACAACTTTTAGAAAGAGCTCCGATCCTTAGACATTTGAAACATCTTTTCTTTTTTAAAACTTCCCAGTAAACATCGAACAGTTGGTAAGTAGTTGGCCCGATCATAATAACCAACTATTAGCTACAGTTGGGCCAACAGTCGGCTATTTAGTTGGTACCGTGAAAAAAACGTAACGCTTTTACCAACACTTAGCCAACTGTTTTTAAATAATTGGTTGCCATTAACGGCCCAACAATAATAAAACAGTTGGCTAACAGTTGGTACCATTACCGGCCCAACTATATGATTTTTTTTCGCGATTTTTTAAATTCGCTTTTGCGCTTAAATTGAAAGTGGAAAAGTTATAAATCATGTTTTGAATATTGCTTAATAACAAAGTATAACTTTGCTTTTTAATATTTAATTTTCTATTTAATAGTGATTGTTTGTATATCAGATTTTACCAGTCAAACAGTACAACTGTCCACACAAAATATTGTATTATATTTATAGATAACTTAGTTGAATACACAATATGAACAAATTTTTTATCATTACACTTTTATTTCCAGATCATTAAAAAAATATATTTACAAATAAAATACTAAAAATATTCTATAATTGTAGTTATATTATTAAAGGTTTGAAATTAATATTGGCAGCTTTAATTAAAAACAATATTTTAAAACGCTAGTATTTAAAAACGTGGCGATTTATTAGATAATTATCAATAATAATTAAGAAAAATTAGAATTATAAATAAAATTAAGATAAATAAACTTTTATAAATTTGCAAAAGAAAATAATAACTAAATATTCTTTTCATTGATTAACTGCAACTGATTTTTTATAACCTTGGTTTTCGTCTGTCTATTTATTCCCCCATCTCCTTGATCAATTGCGCCCTGTAACCAACTTGAAACAATCGGGTAAATATCTTTATCCTTGGAATTAAGATACTGAATTCTTACTGCTGCTAAAAGAATAAAATGAAAATAGATTTAGAAACTCAATTTACTTTTTGTTTAAATACAAATTATTTTTAAGTTATTTTTAAGTTCTTATACATATACTTTGCAAATCGAGAATTACATTAACTGGTTGGCAGTTTTAAAAATATGTGCATATGATAACCGAGAGCAATTAGCTTATAGGTTCAAGACTAACTTCTATATGCTCTTTAAGAATCATATAGTTGAATACTAATAAATCATAGTTTACATTGGCAATTAACATCTCTAGTTAAGAATAAAATACGACATTGATAAGTTCAAGTCACCAAGGGAGAACATAATATCTTACAAATTCACAACTAATGACAACACTGGTAATTGTCATAAGTACTAACATATTATATTCTTTCTTAGTGTTGTAAACATATTTTTGTAAATATAATAATACAGTTGACTTTAATAGACTAAAAATTTACATAACTAGTAATACTTACATAGTAAGCACTTTAACACAAAATGATAACATTGCAACTTAATCTTGCCCATTCCAGTAGCTACCATCTTACTTGAAGATCCATTTAGATTACATAAAATGCTAAAATTTTTAGAAAACATGGCACCCAACACACATCATATGTATTCTGGACATTCAACTTTACCGCCAATAGAACGCAGATATTCTAACTAAAAGCAAATAATGCTACATATTACAACTTTTTTTATTTAAATTATTTTTTTAAAGGTAAATGAAAATGTAATGCGGTATAATATAACTAAGGTATTATTAAATTACCTTTGATAAATTACAATTATAAGACTTATAAAAAAACTTATCTTTGATCTTATAAAATAATAATTACTAGTTTAAACTCAACCTGTAGACTGCTACAAACATTATAATATAGAAAATAATTTCAAATTACATAGAGAGCCAGCTCAGATTTCATCTGTAGCATAAGGTTAATCCTCTCCAAATCTTCCTTACTTTCCATAGGAAGGCCAAGGGGAACAACAATGTCTTCATTATCCAAAAAACTTTCAACTTCTAAAAACTTATTTTTTTGCTCCAGTTCTGTTAATCTTAACTCCAAAGCTGCTAACATCTCTATAAACATACTTAAATTATTAAATAATATTTCATTGCATTTGAATCTTATTGGAAAATTGGTTCAAAAACACAATCTAGTTATTAAATTGAAGACATACATGGATCAAGGTGTTATGGAACTCAAATATTTGGAGTTAAAGTTTTAAATACTCATGTTATTTATCCCTTTAGGTAAATTGATTGCTGTAAAAATGGTATTCTAGCACATTTTTGTGTTGTGTTATTAAGGTCACAGGAAAGAGCTTTATTTAAAACCTTTATCTGCATAACAAAGTAGAAATGTGTATTTTTGTAACATGAAATATGTATTTTTTTAAAGCCTTCATCCATTTATGACATTAATTAAAACACAATTTTTTTTTTTTACAAAAAATAAAAATAGTTTTCTTTTGTCAATATATGTCAGCATCATAATCAATGTTGTATGCGTAACACATATTAAATGTATAACAAGTAGTAAAACAAAAAAAAACAACAAACAAATAGTTTATCCAAAACCTTTCTTTCCTGATCCCCAAAATTTTGAACAGTTTTCTCATAGTTTTTAGAAGTTGATGTCCCATTTAATAAAATGCTATAATTATATGCATTATATGAATATGCATATATATACACACACATATACACACACACACACACATATATATATAATATAATATAAATGTCATATATGCTTAACATGAAATGTATATGCCATATTGTATATGCAATTGCATATACCATTTATTTATATACTGCATATATTATGTCAATATTGTATATATGGCATATATTTATGCAATATATACAAAATACATACATATAAATTATTTTACTATAACATATATATTAGAATATAACAACTTTTACGCATACATGTTATATACAGGATGTCTGCCAATATTTTAAGGTGGATTTCCCTGACTTTTTCCTCGTATTTTCCTGATCTTCTACCTGTTTTCCTTGATTTAATATAAAGTTACCCAAATTCAATTTCACAAAAATTGACCAGAGTCGTTTAGAAAAATGCTCTTCAACTGCAAAAATGTAAACAATAATACAACCCACAATAAATGTATCAAGTATTGATACATTTAATGTAAGCAATAATACAACCCATATTAAATGTATCAAGTATTGATACATTCAAAATGGGTTGTATTATTGTTTACATTTTTGCATGTGAAGATTCAAGATTGGCTTGATGCAAGAAAAGTTTATAAAACTATTTGCCAAATAAACTTTTATATTACATGTACTATATACAACTTATTTAAGTTATGTAAGTTTGATGAAGAGCCATTTTCCCTGATTTCTCCCTGATTTTTCTAAAATTCAACCTAATTTCCTAGATTTTTTGCAGATATCTGATTTCCCTGATTTTTCCCTGATTTCCCCTGATCTGGCAGACACCCTGTATATATGTACATACATACATACATACATACATACATACATACATACATACATACATACATACATACATACATACATACATACATACATACATACATACATACATACATACATACATACATACATACATACATACATACATACATACATACATACATACGGCGCTACTGCAGTTTCTCCCCCCCCCCCCCCCTTTTTTTATTTTTGATTATGATAGAGAATTTTATGCTGATTCAGAAAAATATAGACCTGAAAATCAACGGAAAATGCTCTATTTCGAAGTCAAAGTTGAAAAAAATCCCACTAAAAACCCTAATATTCGCCATTTTTTTTCAAAACGCTTTCATTTTTAACGAAAGTTAATTACCGTTACATTGCGCAATAAAAAGACCTGGTTTCCATCAGCCATCGCATTACTATTTTAAAGTGTTATAACGAAAGTGTAATAAACGAAATGAAATTAATGGAAGATTTCAAATAAAAGTTGAACGTAGAGTGTGGGAATGTAGACAAACTGATGAATAATTATTATTGTATTGTACGCTGGTTTTTTTTATTAAAAAAAAACGGTTTAAAGATGACATTTTCTAAATTTTACATGTGATAAAACAACTATGAACTAAGTTTCAAAAGTTCTTCTTTTAGGAAACAAAACTGCTGAATTCTTTTTTAAAATTCATTACAAAAGTACATTACTTGCAATATAGTTTATTCTCTAATAAATCAAAAAACGGCTATTTTTATTGCCACGAAAATTGCGCTAGATAAACATACTTTAACGACTTTTTTTAATGTAAAAACCATGCTATAAATGTATTGCTTTTGTCAGCTAAAAAATCATTAACTTAATATTCTCAAAATGGCGAATATTAGGGTTTTTAGTGGGATTTTTTTCAACTTTGACTTCGAAATAGAGCACTTTCCGTTGATTTTCAGGTCCATGTTTTTATGTTTTTCTGAATCAGCATAAAATTCTCTATCATAATCAAAAATAAAAAAGGGGGGGGGGGGGGAGAAACTGCAGTAGCGCCCATACATACATACATACATACATACATACATACATACATACATACATACATACATACATACATACATACATACATACATACATACATACATACATACATACATACATACATACATACATACATACATACATACATACATACATACATACATACATACATACATACATACATAAATACATACAGAAATACATACATACAGAAATACATACATACAGAAATACATAGGGGAACCTGTTGTACCTCTGACCACTTTTTGTTTCCGGGCGTTTTTTTGCTCGACGGTTGAATCAATTTATACCATTCAAAGTTAATGTTATTCTCTTATATTTTGCGCAAAAATTATACTTTTGACTTTTTTCTCATTCAACCAATAAGTATCATTTTTGAGCGTTTTTAAAAAAGTACTCAAATAGTCAATGGTACAACATGTACGTTGTACCTTTGACCGAGGTGTGTTGTTCCTTTGACCGTAATGTTATTAATAAGTTCTTATGAATTATTTGGACTTTTAATAAGTAATCATGACATATTACAGCTTTGCTATATGTTATAAAGAAATTTCTAGCCAACCACATGTCAATAAATGCTTATATAAAACCATTTTGTAAGAAATTAAAGACACAGCCGCAGCAAGTTATAACCAAAAAACATTTTTTGATGGTCTAAAGTAAAATTTTGTTTCTTGTCACTTTTATATTACAATTTCAAGTAAAACGTTTTGTTGTAATTCAATTTATTAATTTTGCTTTGAAAAATAACTACTAACTGCAGCATTACATAAGTCTCCCTTAGTTTGGATTTTTTGATACATTTTGTTTTGTATCTAGTCTTGTACAAAGGGTCATTCATTGTCCTTGTACTTAGGGCCGTGTTTTAAAGTAACACCTACGGTCATAATCCTTATGATTTTGCTTTTTTGTTTTTTTGTAGTAAATAAAAGAAAATGACATCAATTATCAGTACTATTTCGATTTAGTCACATTTTTTTCAGTTGGATGCTATTTACATGGGACGGTTCGGGTTAAGATTGGAAACTTCAAATGTGATTGAATTGTACAAAATGTTTTTAATTAAGTTGTTACTCTCTTTTAGATAATTTAAGAGCAAAAATATATTTCTATAACTTGCTATACTTGCAATTAGAAATGAACTCATTGTACCTAAGTTTACCGATTTTAAAACCCTTTTACTTGGCGGAGTTTTATATTTTAAGTAATTATGTCGATATCAATAGGAAGTAATTTGTATGATATGATCATACAAAAAATCTGGCCCTAAGTAGATTAATATCCCCTAAATAGGTTTTTAACTTAGAAACCTCTTAAAACCCAACCAAAACTATTTTTAGTTGTCAGATTCATTTAGATTTGACCATAATGCTTTTTAGAGGAAATCTTTTAATGCAGACAATGAAAAATATGAAAATAAAATATATTATATTAAAAAACATTACTGTACAGTAAAAGATGTCAGATCAACATCAAACATAAGATACTGGCGTCTAGATGATCCATGACCAACACTTGGTGATGGAACTTTCATTATAATATCTTCAAGTTCTACATCATAAACATTGTCATCTTCTCGTATAAATTTATTGTCTCCTGATTTCTTAAGATACTTAACTTTGTAAACTAAACCAACAACTTCAATAACTTCTGCCACATAATGTCTAGAGTATTTCTTTTCACTTAACTTGACAAGTAAGAAACTTCCTGAAACAATTTCACTATTTTCTGATTCATTGTCAAGTATATTTATTCCAAAATCAATTTCATCAAAACTTTCATTAGTTAAACTTGTGTCAGAATGTTGATTAAAAATAATCTGTTTTGCCATGGATTTTATTTGTCTTGAAAAAGGTTTTTGACATTGTTCATTATTAGATTTTGAATGTAAAATAACTTTCATTTCAGGTGTATCAGTTAAAATGCGTGATTTTCCCTTACGTCTTTTTGAAATAGCTGCCTTTCTTAATTTGGCTTTTGGGTGAGGTCGTATTATTTCAGGTGAAACAATTTCCAATGTTGATGGTAAATTGCCAGGAGTGGTTTCAACCTCATTGCTATCATTAGAAATGCAAGTTTCAGTATCCACTATTGGCCTATCAGTAACAGTTGCAGCTAAGAAGTCAATATCAGTAAAAATATTTTCATTAAAGGGAAAAAACCCAGTACATTTAAAACTGTTAACAATATTAATCGGTACAAAAGCATGAGGATAAGCTTGACCAACAAGGTAAGATATATCATAAATTGTAACTGGTTTACCAGCATTTCCTGGTGATATCATCCAATTATTCATGGCATTATTATAAAATATTTTAAATGGACCAAAAACACCACGATCAAGGGGTTGCATTTTGTGGGTTGTGTGAGGATGAAATGTCATTAAAATTATGCCCGATCTTTTAGCTAATTCAATAATAGAAATGTTAACATGACTTTCATGGTTATCCATTAACAAAAGAACTGGTTTTTCTACCGAAGGTCGTACATTACTAATAAAATGCTCAAGAAACTGCAGAAAAATGACTTCATTTGACCATCCAGACTTATTAGCTGCTCCTACACTTCCAGGAGGAGCACCATTCAACATGTAGTCCTTAAATTTTGCACGCGGAAATACAAGTAATGGTGGAATGCTACTTCCAGTAGCATTAATGGCTGCAATCATTGTTACATTATTGCCTCGTTCTGCACTAGTCATACTTCCTATTTGCTTTTTGCCCTTTGGGGCTAGGATTTTTGGTGGTACATGAACTGTGGTAATTCCTGTTTCATCGCAATTCCAAATGTTTGATGGCTCAAAATGATAACGTTCTAAAACATTTCTATAATTTTTAAACACAATTCTTACAGTTTCTTTATTGAATGCAGAAGATCTACCAAGACTTGTTGGCTGCGGTTTACGTAGGGATAACTTATCATTATATCTTTTCCGAAAATCTCATAGCCATTGTTCACCAGCACATTTATTCTTTATCCATGAAGTTTCAATTTTTTTATGGTTTGCTAAAGCATACTCATATGCAAAGAATCTGATTTGCTTTAATGTAAGCCCATAATGCATATTTGCAGCATCTGCCAAGTATTTTACCAAAATTAATTCTTCTTTTGTTGAGAATACTTTTTTTGGTTTCTTAAGTGAATATGAATACTGGGTTCTTCCAGATTTTTTAAACTGCTTTAACTGATATATCAAAGTTGATTTTTTAATGTTGCAATGTCTTGCTGCTTTACTTAGACTCATTTTTTGTTGAAGAACAAAATTCACTGCATCAAACATATCCTTCTCGCAAATCTTCTTACGAAAAACACCAACCTTACTCCTTGGCATTTTAAGATTAAAACATATTAACAGAAATGATTATATATTTATTTGTTCTTACTTCCTTATTGCTGTACAGAAATCAAGTACAACTATATAATCAACTTAATTATCAAGCTGCTACAGCTGCCAACTAACTTAATTATTAAAACTGATTATCAAGCATTATAAGTACATAAAAATATACATTCCAATAATGGATTGTGTGTCAAGTGTAAAATTTACTCTTATTTATCAATAAATTAAATAAAACAATGCATAAGATATAGAAATATATAAAAATATAATTTGTTAATATTATTTTATCACTTATATTATATTTAAAACTTTCAAAATACCAGCAAGAAAGTAATAGTACGCTTTTCGCTGATTTTTACATGCAAGAGTACAGCTGTCTGATAAATTTGATGAAAAATTTCATAAAAGTGTCCTCTTTAAGTTCGCAAAAAATTAAAGCGCAGTACAAACCAGTCAAAGGTACAACGTCCTACGCTGGTCAAAGGTACATGAGATGGGTTTCTTCAACAATTATCATCTCAAACCCCATTTAGGGTTAGAAATAATTATTTAAACTTTTCCATAATAAAAAAAAGATGTTGGTTAATGTAAGTAATATCATAAATTAGCCAAACAACTATTTATGACAGTTTTGTTATTAAAATAAGATAAACATAAATATTTACTTTTTAAGAGCTAAAACTAATAATTTCTTGTGGATCAACACAATCTTCCCCAACCATGATATTTTAAGGTAAAAAGAGTCGTCATGGACTAATATTTCAAATGGCACTTCAATTTTTTGCAAAATGATAATAGTCGGCCAATATGACAGAGTGACTAAAGGTACAACGTGGTCAAAGGAACAACAGGTTCCCCTACATACAGAAATACATACAGAAATACATACATACAGAAATACATACAGAAATACATACATACAGAAATACACACATAAACATACTACTATACACGCACATATACATTTTAGCTGTATTTTAACTTTTAATAGCAGTTAAAATAGAGCTAAAATGTCTAGTACAAATACAACAATGGTGTCATCATAAAAATAAATTCACTTAGACCATGCGACTAATTATTAAAATACGTTTATAAAACTTACAGGAAACTTTTACGATTCAAAAACACGCGGTACACAGTCGGTTAATGGTTGGCAAGAAATGCCAACAGTTAGCCAACTATAGCCAATACTGGCCCGTCAGTTGGACCAACTAAAGCGTGTTTACTGGGTTATCTCCTGTCTTCTAAACTAATAACCGTTTTGCATTCTTGCGGCCTATGACCTTTATTACAAAAAAACACATTTTAAATAGTTTTTCAAATTATCAAACTTGGTGTGTGGCTTTAAATTTCCACTCGAATATAAAATTTCAGCAGTGAAATTTTGAGATTATTCTTTACTAATTTGGCTTCTTTCACGAGCTTGAATTTCAGTCCTCAAAACATTTAAAACGATTTTTTTATCCCAGCAGTTTTCAATGTTGGTAAATTCTCTCGAGATAATTTATCCGAGTTCCTCTGGAGTTTTTTGCATAAGGACTGGTGTAAGAAGAGGTCCATATTGGTTAGATTCAATTCCTAAATTTTCTAAACTCCTTATTTGAATTTATAAGTTGTCATAAATTCAACAAAGAGATATTTTTTTTATATTTTGAACTCGTTCAATTGACAATAATGTTCTCATATGTGAAGATATAATTAGTTGTTTGCTATGAAACCGTTCTTTTAATAAATTTATTGCAATGTTATAGTTATCATTTGTAATTGAAAGTCCTCTAATAGTAGAAAGTGCTTGATCCTCTAAAAGATCCCGTAAACAAATTAATTTTGAATTGGGCGTAGATCTTCATTTCTATCTATTGCACACTAATATTTTCGTAAATGTTTGCCAATTTTCAGGTCAAACATTAAATGTTTTTAATTTTAAAGATAGAATTTTTATCATTGAAGTATTTTTGTAAGAGCTATTTACTGAACTATCGGAGATAGAATGCAATTTATTGCTTATAAATTTGTTTTTTTCTGATAATTTGACAGAAAAAAAAAAATTAAGTCAGTACTACGATCTTCTTCCTCCTAATGTTCTGTTTCTCTGCAATTAAATGTTGAATCTTGTTAAATTTGTTAATCAGAGTGTCATGAAAACCAGGGTTTTAATATAATTATTAAAGGAACTTGAATTCTCTTCTCCCTTAAATGTCTTTATATACGATTTAATATTATTAAATACTAGAGATGGGAATCGAACCCTTTTTTTAAAGTTCGGGTTCGGTTCGGTTCGGTTATATCGAATGTTCGAGTTCGGTTCGGTTCGGTCTTAAGCACAACTCGGGTTCGGTTCGGTTCGGTATCAACACAACTGTTTTTTATTAGTTACAAAGCTTTACATTTGCAATGATAAAACACAAATAAATTAAAGTTGTATTAAGTAGTTAAATGATTGCAAATAATTTGAAATAATTTGCAATGCTTTTATACTGCAAGTTCAAAAGTTCAAAAAACAATGCAGTTGCTAATAGCTGCAGTTTAAGTGCACAAAACATTAATGCAGTAACTTTCTGAACACAGATAATGGTAGCTTAAGTAGCCTACTGTCAAAATTTTAGCTTAGTTTTTAAAGAAATAAAACTTATGCTTTAAATAATTTTGATTTAAACAAATTATTTAGAAAAAAATTTAAAAAATAAAATATATTTTAAAAGTAATTATTACTTACTAAAATTACTAACTCATTTTCTCCCAACACTTAAAATGAGAGATAGAACAAAATAATTCTAAATTCGCGGTATGTTACAGATTAGGTTATGTATTGTTATGTATTATGTTATGTATTGTAGTGATATGCGAATTGCAAATTTTTCACTGTTTCAAACGAATTTGGCTCGGTTAGGGTAAGGATAGTTGGTTTAATCTGGTTCGTTCTCAACAGTTTTAAAGTTCGGGTTCGGTTCGGTTCTGTCGTAAATAAGGTTCTAGTTCGGTTCGTTCGGTTCGGGTTCGGTTCGTTTCCCATCTCTATTAAATACGATTAAATACGATTTAATAGAATTAATTGAATTAATAGTAGTAGTACGAACTCTACGTTTTATAACAATGGCAGACATTTTCATTAAAAATTGATGAACTGATATGATAAACATCATTAATAATAACAAACTGTTAAACCATGTATGTCCAAACTTGCCTTGGTTTCCTACTTCGCCAAATTCCAGAAAAATAAATGAACGAACCAAGAAACAAGGGCTATAAAAGGCCTAATCTATGTCAGTATCAAGAAAATAAAACTATAATATTAGTACCATATGCTGGGAAATTAACAATAATAAACTTGTTAGCGAGCAATTTTTACCTAAGCTTAACAAATCTGTGTATCTCAGTAAGCAAACATTTTCAACTAATCTTAGTTAAATCTAAATAACAAACATATAGAGCAAATAAATATATGTAAAAAACATTCACATACAAACAACAAACATATAAAGTAAATAAATATATGTATAAAACACTCACCCGTTTTAACCTTTAGCATCTACTTGAACGTGGAGAATATCTTTTCAAACCGTGGGCTCCAATATTGTATTTGTATATGCTCTAATAAATACAATTATAAATTTTGTTGATATATATATATATATATATATATATATATATATATATATATATATATATATATATATATATATATATATATATATATATATTGGCTGTACCGGATTCAATTTTTCGAAATCCGGCCGGAGCCGGATTTGCCGGATTTAAATTAACAAATCCGGCCGGAACCGGATTTCGAAAGCAAATTACAGGAGCCGAAATCCTGTAAATCAAACAATGTTTGAAATGGTAAACAATGTTGACCATTTTCAATACCAAGTGATAACTTTTTTCTGTTAAACTTCATTTTTTTATTAAAAAAGAAGGAAAAATTTTCAAACAATATAAATAAAACAATATAACAGAACAATATAACAGAACAAAATAATTGATAAACGATTTTTTTCTATTTACTAAATTAATCTATTTGCATAAGACTAAATAGTATTTAGCCTTTGATCAGTTTCGAATTGTACTTAAAAAATATTAGACGAGCTGCATTATGTGGAAGGAGTGAGCTGCGGTGATCATTGAGGACCTCCCCAGCAACACTGAACAAACGTTCTGATGGTACACTTGTCGGCGGTGCACCCAAATAAATGCGAGCTACTGTCGCCAGAGCTGGCAATCTCTGCATATTTTTACTCCACCACCGTAGTGGATCAGCGAGTCTATTTATTTCTGGTTCTGCCAGATACTGGCTTAGCTGAGTTTCAATGGTTGTTGGCAATTGTTGTTCAGGTGCTGACGTAGATTGAACAATTTCATCAATACATCGCCAGAGTAATGATGATGATGTTGAAGAATTATCCAGCCGGATTTTTTTTGCTGGAACTTCTTCAATTTTGTTAATCTGCTGCTTAGCATGCTCAGATTGATTTTCATCTTGCATCGATACCCTCTGCACTGTAACTTTATTGAATGCAAGCAGAACCGCTGCCTTTGCAGCTGTCAGTGTTGCCTGTGATGAAAAGAATTTAGTTTTAAATCGTGGATCAACCAACGTCGCCACTGTATAAAGAGGTTCCTCCTCAATGCCTTTAAAACGCTCATCCAATGACTTAAGTAGTGTTGACTTCATAGTCTTTACACCTGCATCATTGCCTTCATTTTTTAACAGGTTCCGCAGAGCTGTTACAATAGGGATAACCAGAGATATATGTGCTGTTTCATAGCTAACTTTACGAGTAGCCTCTTCAAACGGAGCCAGCACACAAACTACATTCTCCGCCACAGACCATTGATATGCAGTTGGGCAATAAGTTCCATCAACTTCTGAACAGTAGACAGTTAATGCACGACGCTGTTCACATAGTCGGCGCAGCATGTAAAACGTTGAATTCCACCTTGTACTCACGTCTTGTATCAGCTGGTGGTCTGGTAAACAAAGTTCAGCCTGCAGCTCCTTGAACCGACCAGTCGCAGACGAAGAATGCCTAAAATGACTAACTAATTTCTTAGCAATACTTATTATATCTGATATTGCCCGCTGGTTGAGCAAGCCATCATGTACACATAACTAAATAGTATGTGCAAAGCACCCAAGGCTATCTATGTTGGCATCACGGAAACATTTCGATATGTTTGCCGCATTATCGCGAAGTACGACATGACAGCGTCCAACGTCAATGTTCCATTTGTCAAGCATCTGCTGAAAGGCAGTCATCAGTGCAGGGGCTCTGAAGTTACCAATTTTAATTGTCGCAATGAATGGAATAGATAACTTCAAAGGGGAAAAGGAATTGTAAAGAAATGTAAATACAGATACCTTTACAAACATGAAGTAAATAGAATATAGAATTACAAAGAACATTGATTTGTATAAATAAAAGCAAAAAAGATGTAATAAATAACTGACCAAAATTCAGAAATCCGGCTAAAATGTGGCCGGATTTTAAAACTATTTGCCGGAGCCGGATTTAGGCCGGATTTGTAAAAATGGCCGAATTTCGGCCGTAGCCGGAGCCGAAGCCAGAATCCGGTACAGTCCTAATATATATAAATATATATATATATATATATATATATATATATATATATATATATATATATATATATATATATATATATATATATATATATATATATATATATATATATATATATATATATATATATACAGTGCTTCCAGAAAGTATTAGCGCACTCGTAATTTTTTTATTATGGACAACTTCAAATTAATATAAATTGTAAAGTAATTTAAATTTTGAACTAATTTTTTTTTTAATGAAAGGTAAAAGTAATGTCAAATATTGTCAACCTGCTTGTTTTTTTTATGATTTAATTAGAAGTTTAATGACTACTCGGAAAAATTTCTGAAATTAAGCGTGCAAAAGTATTTGCGCACTCATTTAAAATGTATTAGCACACTCGTTTAAATCCTTTGAGAAAAACTTTTTTGGTTAATTTTTGTTAAAAACTCTCTGCTGATTAATAATAGTCAATAAAAAATATAAGAGGAATAAATTGAAGTGGCGGAAAATCATTTGAAATACAGTCAGTTAAAACTTTAAAATTACAAGAACAAAAATATGGGTTTAAGGAGCATATCAATTGAAACAAAGTGGTAAGTTGTTGGCTTGAACAAAAGTGGTCTCAGCAATCGAGAAATCGGACGTCAACTTGAAATCAGTGAATGCAGCGTTAGAACAACGCTCAAAAATTATAATGAGTTTGGAACAGTCAAAGACAAAAGTCGCTCTGGTGATCCCAAAAAAATGTTAGAAAGGGACGAAAATAAAGCAGTTATGCTCGCTAGACGCAACCCAAACATGAGCATAGCCGAAATCGCCTCAGACCTGATTACAGCGTTGGGTGCACATCAAGTTAGCCGATCAACAATTAGCAAGCTTATGAAGAAAAAACACCTAAATTCATACCTTGCAACAAAGAAGCCACTATTAAGTATCAAAGACTGTCTCAAGCGTAGAAAATGGTGCAAAGAGAGAGCTGCATGGACTGTAGAGCAATGGAGAAAAGTAATTTTCTCGGACGAGTCAAATTTCGAAATTATTAATCGCAAGAAAAGGGTTGTCGCGAGGAGATACAAAAACGAAAAATATAATCCTCGTTTTATCATGTCAAAAGTTCAAGGAGGAGGAGGTTCAATTGGCATTTGGGGCTGCATTGCTGGATCTAGCAATGGACTGGCGCATCTTTACACTGATCGCCTTAATCAACATCGATATAGAGAGATACTAGAAGATTATTTAAAGCCATCAATGGACGTTTTCAAGGCTGACTCCACCTGGCAATTTCAACAAGATAACGCTCCTTGCCACACAGCACGCTCAATAAAGCAATACATGGAAGAAAAACGGTTGAATCTAATGCCTTGGCCCGCTCGCTCACCTGATTTAAATCCTATTGAAAATCTTTGGAGTTGGATGGACTGCAAATTACAAAAAAGCTAGCCCACTAACTTGGTGCAGCTCAAAACGCAAATCCAAGAGTTTTGGAACACCGTGCCACAAGAACTAATCAGAAAACTTATAGATTCTATGCCGCGTTGAGTCTTGGCATGCCTTAAAAACAAAGGTGGTCACATAAAATATTAAACTTTCTTAGAATCTTTGAAAAACTGTAAGTGCGCTAATACTTTTGTACGCTTAATTTCAGATATTTTTCCGAGTAGTCATTAAACTTCTAATTAACTCATAAAAGAAACAAGCAGGTTGACAATAAATGACATTATAATTTAATTTAATTGCTTTTACCTTTCATTTAAAAAAAAATTAGTTCAAAATTTAAATTACTTTACAATTTATATTGATTTGAAGTTGTCCATAATAAAAAAATTACGAGTGCGCTAATACTTTCTGGAAGCACTGTATATATATATATATATATATATATATATATATATATATATATATATATATATATATATATATATATATATAACGAAGAAACAACAACTATGTATGGTACTTAAAGTTTCATGCCTAACGGCAATCATCAGCCAAGAAATACAAATCAAAAATATATAAAAAACGTTACAAAATTACAAAAATTACTATATCGTGTGCTCTGATGTCATAATAGGAAAAAGAAAAAAGAGGAGGAAAGGAAATAAGAGAGAAGAAAGAAAGAAAGAAAGAAAGAAAGAAAGAAAGAAAGAAAGAAAGAAAGAATGAAAGAAAGAAAGAAAGAAAGAAAGAAGGAAGGAAAGAAAGAAAGAAAGAAAGAAAGAAAGAAAGAATGAAAGAAAGAAAGAAAGAATGAAAGAAAGAAAGAAAGAAAGAAAGAAAGAAAGAAAGAAAGAAAGAAAGAAAGAAAGAAAGAAAGAAAGAAAGAAGGAAAGAAAGAAAGAAAGAAAGAAAGAAAGAAAGAAAGAAAGAAAGAATGAAAGAAAGAATGAAAGAAAGAAAGAAAGAAAGAAAGAAAGAAAGAAAGAAGGAAAGAAAGAAAGAAAGAAAGAATGAAAGAAAGAAAGAATGAAAGAAAGAAGGAAAGAAAGAAGGAAAGAAAGAAAGAAAGAAAGAAAGAAAGAAAGAAAGAAAGAAAGAAAGAAAGAAGAAATTTTTTTCTATGTCTGCATTTTGAAACCATTTCGTTCTTCTTATTCAATAAGGTACCTTCATGAAACATAATAATCATGAGCTTCTCATGCAGGCATAGCATGCAACACTTTGTGGCCGGGTTGTACGGTTTGCAATGTTTGATTATCTTCCACTTAACAAAAGGTGTGAAATTTGCTTCTTTTATTTTCCATATTTCTTTCGATAGTTCTGTGTCATTCTTGTATTTTTCAAAATTAAAGGATTTCTGGTGGTTTGCGTACCTTAGTTTGAAAGGTGTTTCGCTGATGCCGTAATATGTTTTTTCTTTCATTACTGGGTTGCTGGAGGAGATGATGGCTTGGTAGACTAAGTTTTTTGTAAGGCAATTCTGATGTAAAGGACACTTAGTTTTATCGATGCAATTACAGGTTTTTTCTGTAATATTGTGGGTTTTTTGCTGGTTTTTTTGCAGAATGTTTTGGTTGTGGGAATTTATAATGCCTTTTATGCTTGGCATGCAGCTGTAGCTTACTTTAATGTAATTTCTATTGAAAATCTTATGGAGCTTGTGGTTTACTGGAAAATGTTTGTCGACCAGGTTTAAAAACCGCTTTCCTATATTTGTGCAAACATTTTTGCTGTAAGGAGGATTGAACCAGATAATTTTTCGCTTACGGCTTTTGTTGTTAACAAGTTGTAAATTGGGGATGTGTTTAAGTTTTTGGTTGTAACCTGATTTTTTTAAGGCTTCCTCGTACACATAAGAAGAATCTTCGAAGATTTGTTCGCTAGATGAATTAGCCGAAAATCGTAGTTCGATGGAATGCGGGATCTGCTTTAAAATGTTAGGAGGATGGTTGGATTCAGCATGAATATAGCTTTAAACATTCTCAGGTTTACTATAAGGCCGGAAAGAGTAGTCATTGAGGTTTAAAGTGACGTCAAGATAATTGACTATTTTCAAATTACATTGGATGGAAATAAGTAAGCCATTGTCTTTGAAGATTTGAACAAAGTGCTTTTTTATTCTTTCCATTTGTGTGCCGCTGGTATTTTTAAACATAGCTGATCCAAAATCAGCTTTGTGATAATGTTGCGATAGTTGGAAAAGTAGAAAAATACCAACAAGTTCACAAACCTCGGCACCGTCAAAAGCACCCATGGTAAAATCAAACAAACCGCTTTTCTTTTTAACCCAAACTTGATCATCATTGAAGAGTAAAGATTTTCTTGCTTGTTTGACAATCATTTTTTGATCATAATTAATTGTTATGTGATTCTTAGCAAAGATTGATGTATATACAGAATATATATATATATATATATATATATATATATATATATATATATATATATATATATATATATATATATATATATATATATATATATATATATATATATATTTACTTAATAAAAGATATGAAATAATATCAAAGTGCCAAAATGCAAAGAAATTCTTTCTATCCTTATTCGACACCAGTGATTAAAACCTTTGACGTCTTTTTGTTTTGTTTCGGTTTAGTCATGTCAGAACTCGTTCTACCGTGATTTTAATTTGTGATTTTTAAACGGTTTTTAAGTAACGAAATACACAACGGCTGATGATTGCCGAAAGGCATGAAACTCAGAGTTCCATAAAAAGGTGTTTTTAGTCTATATATATATATATATATATATATATATATATATATATATATATATATATTATGGGCGGGCCAAATTTTTTGGTCGATTAGAGCCGCCCCCTAGGATGATTCTATGGACAATTCTAAGCAACTTTGGTGAAGGAACCATAGGTCTATCTCGATTTTCGAGTCTCCCACTTTTCAAAAAATGATTTTTTCCCATAACATCGTTTTCATTCAAAATTCGATTTTTTATTCATTGTTATATTATCTTTTTGATGTGTATATAGGGGGTTTTTGGGGAAGAATAATTCATTTCTGATCTTGATTTTTACCTATGACCACCGCCAGAGGGCGTTTCATGCATATTTTAACTATTTTTCGTCTGTTTTCCGAGAAAAATTACAAGTTTTTTGGTAAAATTGATCTTTATTTTATTTTTTTCAACAGGGACTCAACTTAAAAAATAAGAACATGTGTAAAAAATAAAAAAAAAAAAGAATTTAGTAAGAAAAAAAGCGACAAACTGTTGTTGCTTTCAAGTCAACAACGTATTTATTAAAAAAAAAAAAATTGGTAAAACATCATTACCGACATATTTGGCCGAAAACCAAACTGGTCCTTAGGGGCGAAATGTCATTTGACATTTCGCCATCAACTATATACTGTTTCCGTTGCTCATTCATTCTAGAAAAATCTGCGAATGTTAACACATGAATTTTCAGTTTTGGAAAAGAGAATAAAATTAATCTTAAAAAATAATAATCATCGTGCGTATTTACTACAACATTTTATATGAGAGTATTTTTTTGTTTATGTTTTGTAAACAAAGCGTCTTCGAGTCATTTATTTAGCTTCGTTTTTCGTTTCAAATAAAAATTTGATATTTGAATATAAATAAAATTGTCACCATTTTTACCATTGTGTATTTACCAATTTGTAGGTGGAAAAAATATATTCAAACCAAATGCTTTAAAATATACTAACTTCAGTTATTTTTTAATTCTTTTAGTAAAAGTATACAATGAATCCAAATGCATTGCCGTCTACATCGCAAACCGCAACAACATTAACGAGGACCGAAAGTCATTTGAAGCATTTGCCTTCGCACGATGTTGCTGTTTTTGGTGCATCTTGTGATTTGAGTGGACTAAATCTGCCAACGAAACAGGATATTTTAAGACGTTTTTTTTTCTTGACCGAACGTGCTAAACTGCAAAACAAAATGTTTTCGTATAAAACATTCGTACCGCACGTAACAGACAAATTGATTGAAATTTGGAGTCAACTTAATGTTGGAATTCTATCAAAAAAAATTGTTGTTAGAAAATTGGGTACATTGATTGAGAAGTATCAAATCGAAACGAAACATCCAAAAATCGCCACATTCAGAACGTTCGTGCAATCTACAAAAGAATTATTTTACATCGGCAAATGTCAGTGTGACTTGAAGGCAGCATTATGCTCGTGTGGATTGATTCCAGATCGTTTGAAAGAGTTCATGCAAGATCAGTCTACTGTCAGAATATTGACGAAACCGGAATTTGAAGAGCCAGCACCAACGTCAACAATGGTATCAACAAGTGTTGAAGAGAGCCATTTAGCATATGAACCAAGTACTGATACAGATGAGCCAAGTACAAATCCACAAGATGTTCCGCCAGTGATACGAGGACCGTATACTCCCAGATACGATGCTTTGAACTTCGCTGCGATGTGTGATCGATTTGGTGTGTCTGATAGAATAGCAGCAGCACTCGCAACATCTCTTATGCAAGACATTTACGTAAAAGATGAACATGGCAATCCTATCATCATGCATAAAAATAAAGTGCGTCGAGAAAAAGCCAAATGCAGACAAGAATTGCTTCTTAAGCAGTATGATGCATTCAATTTGATAGCATTTTCATTCGACGGCCGAAAAAATGATGCTTTAACAATGGAAAAAATCGATGAGAAGTTCCATGCAAGGATCGTGAAAGAACCACATCTAGTTGTTTTGAAGGAACCAAATTCTCAATTGATAGGCTACACAAAAGTCAAAAATGAAGATGCTGAACACAAATTGATGACATTGAATGCATTTTTCGTCGAAAAAGAAATTGCTCTCGATGCATTAATCGGCATATGCTGTGATGGTGAGCCAACAAACACTGGCGGAAGAAATGGGATTTTGCGTCAATTTGAATTGCATTTGAATAGACCGCTGCATTGGTTTGTGTGCCTTCTGCACTTCAACGAGCTGCCATTTCGTCATTTGTTTGACACTTTGGAAAGATCATCGACCACTGGACCACGAACAACAACCGGAACGTTGGGCAAACAAATTGAAACGTGTGAAAGTCTTCCGGTATGTATCATTTGTCATTTTTCTCATCATTTTTTTCTATTATTAAATGATAAAATTGCATTTAGTTCATCTAATTTCTTTTATTTCAGCTTGTACATGAATTTGAGATATCTTGCTAGAGAACATGCCACCTGATTTAGATCCATTTGAATTATCCACCGATTCAAAGTACTTATACAAAATGGCCAATGCAATTTCAAATGGTGTTATTCCTGCGGATTTGTCTCACATTAAACCAGGACCAATAGCACATTCACGTTGGCTCACCAAGGCGAATAGATTGTTGCGGTTGTATGTGTCAACTGAAAATCCATCAAGGAATTTGAAAATTCTGGCAACATACATAATGAAAGTTTATGTGCCGATGCACTTCAACATCAAGTACTATAATTCGGTATTCTTCGGTAGTGTATTATTTTACAAATTCATTCGTTGGAGACAATATTTGGATACAAATCTACGCGGAGTTGTGAATAATGTCATTAAAGACAACTCATATTACGCACATTCCGAAAATATTTTGTTAGCTATGTTATTTGATGAATAAAGAGACACGAAACATCGCAATCAAGAAAATTTTACAATACCGAAGAAATCTGTACGACCCGGGACATCTTAGAGTTTATCAAAAACCTTTGATAAACTTCAATTGTACAGATTATACGAATATGATTGATTTAAATAAAGATGATGTCTTATTCGAACCACCGTTTACGCATAGTATTACGTATGATCATTTGGAACAATATTTAGAATACGATCATCCACCATTGCCTGATCCAAGAATTCCGCTACACATACAGGCAACGGAAAGACATGTTCAATTGCTGGCTAGCGTTTCTAAACGTGTTTTAGAAAAAAGTCAACACAGTGTTATGGCAGTTTCATCGGAAAGCCGTGCAAAATACCCCAGACTTGAAAGCAAGAAAGACTTTCGCAAGAAAGACTTTCAAAAATAACTTATTTCGCTTTTCTTCTACTAAATTCACTTTTTTTTTATTTTTTACACATGTTCTTATTTTTTAGGTTGAATTTCTGTTGAAAAAAATAAAATAAAGATCAATTTTACCAAAAAACTTATAATTTTTCTCGGAAAATAGACGAAAAATAGTTAAAATATGCATGAAACGCCCTCTGGCGGTGGTCATAGGTAAAAATCAAGATCAGAAATGAATTTCTCGACCCCAAAAACCCCCCATATGCACATAAAAAAGATAATATAACGATGAATAAAAAATCGAATTTTGAATGAAAACGATGTTATGGGAAAAAATCATGTTTTGAAAAGTGGGAGACTCGAAAATCGAGATAGACCTATGGTTCCTTCACCAAAGTTGCTCAGAATTGTCCGTAGAATCATACTAGGGGGCAGCTCTAATCGAATTTTTCGGCTCCATACAAATTGGCCCGCCCTAATATATATATATATATATATACATATATATATATATATATATACATACATATATATATATATATATATATATATATATATATATATATATATATATATATATATATATATATATATATATATATATATACACACACATATATATATATGTATATATGTATATATATATATATATATATATAATTATATACAAAAGTCCTCACAAGAGTGAATAGCAAGAGACCTAACAATAGTCACAACACTAAACAAGATGAGCGACAGAATTCTGCACGCTATCGCA